>NC_056733.1:865256722-865266722 GCF_019279795.1 Protopterus annectens | reverse complement strand
ACTGGAAAGGCCGCAGAAATACCTCACTAAAAGAATCACTGGCCTAAAGCAGATGGCCTATGCTGACCATCTAAAGAAACTCCAGCTATACTCTGTCGCATATCGTCTACTCAGAGGCAATCTCTGCTTAACATACAAGGCCATGTCAAACCTAGAGCTGTTGGACATGCTACACTTAAAGAAATCCCAATCCCTCAGAGCCACATGCTCCAGGGATCTAAACCTTGTCATCACAATGAAGAAAACATGCTGGAGGTATAGGTTCCTGACACAGGGACTCCCCAGACTCTGGAATAGACTGCCCATACATGTCAAACAGAGCGCCTCTTTGGCCAACTTCAAAAAAAAACCTTGATGATTGGATGGGAGATAGGAAATTCACCCCGGGGATCATGTCAGTCGCCCTGCTAGACAGGGGTCCAGGGAAGTAAATATTGTGGGAAGAAATAGCCAAGGAATTGTTATGGCTAGGCTTGTATAGACCCTAGGGCCGATAGCCTAGTACTAACCTATGAACTTATGAACCTTGTCCTATCATAAGATACACTCTGTCCTATTATACAATACATCTTGTCCTATCACACAATACACATTGTCCAATCATACAGTGCACCCTGTCCTATCATACAATGCACCCTGTCCTATCATACAATACACCTCATCCTATCATACAATGCACCTTAACCTATTATACAATACACCTTGTCCTATCACACAGGACACCTTGTCCTATCATACAATATACCTTCTCTTATTATACAATACACCTTGTCCTATCACACAATTTACCTTGTCCTATCATACAATACACCTTGCCCTGTCACAAAATACAACTGTCCTATCATACAATACACCTTGTCTTATCATACAATAAACCTCATCCTATCATACAATACACCTTGTCCTATCAAACAATACACCCTGTCCTATTATACAATATACCCTGTCCTATCATACAATACACCTCGTCCTATCATACAATACACCTCTTCCTATCACAAAATACACCCTGTCCTATCACACAGTACATCGTGCCCTATCATACAATACACCCTGTCCTATCATAGGTTCATAGGTGTGTACTAGGCTAATGGCCCTGGAGCCTTTACAAGCCTATCCCATAGAAGTGCCCTGGCCTCATGCCACCCGACATTAGTTCCCAGTGCCTCTATCAAGTAGAGCCACTGGAGTGATCCTCAGGGTGAACTTTCTATTACCCAATCACTCATCAAGATTTCTCTTGAAGAGGGACAGCGAGGTGCTCTGCTTGACATGTATGGGAAGTCTGTTCCAGAGCATGGGCAGTCTCTTGGTGAGGAACCTGTCCCTCCAGCATGTTCTGTTGATTGTGGTAATGAGGTTGAGGTCTCTGGAGTGTGTGGTGCAGAGGGATTGGGATTTCTTTAGATGTAGCATTTCTAACAGAGCTGGGTCAGACATGGCTTTGTAAGTCAAGCAGAGATCACCTCTAAGTAGGCGATATGAGACAGAGAATAGCTGGAGTCTCTTGAGTCTGTCCATGTAGGACATGTGTTTAATGCCTAGGATCCTCTTTGTGAAGTTCTTCTGTGGCCTCTCCAGCTGTTGCAGGTATCTGGTGAGGTACATGCCAAATGGGGCATTATACTCGATGATTGGTCTAATGAGAGAAGAGTAGAGAGAGGCAATGACCTCTTTCTTCCTGGATGCAAATCCCTTGGTAATGAGATGTGCCACACAGAAGGACTTTCTGACCACAGTGGCAATGTGATGGTCGAAGGAGAGGTTGCTGTCAACCTGCGTTTCCAGATCTCTTATAATGCTTTCAATGTTCAGTGGGCTCCCATTGATGTGGTAATTAGTGGGAACTGAGTTTTTATCAAAGGGGATGACGACACATTTTTGGCATTAAGATTTTAAGACCATGGTTTCGACACCAGTCATTGGTCTCAGTGAGGCCTTTCTGTAGGATGTCTGCATCACTTGGGGAGTTAATAATGGCTTCCAGCTTGCAGTTGTCTGTGAACTTGGTCAGCCAGAGTCCCTTTGTGTTGGTCTGGACTTCTGAGAAGTAGATGATGAACAGGAGAGGACCCAGGACTGATCCCTGTGGGACTCCACTTGTGACTGGTCGGCAGTCTGACTTGGGGTTCGCTACTTTCACACTGTGTGTTCTATCTGTAAGTCACTTTGCAACCCACCTAGTGATATAGGGGTTGATGCCTAGTTTGGTGAGTTTATCAATAATTGCTGAGTGAGGAATGGTATCAAAGGCCTTAGTCAGATCGAGGTAGGCTGTATCCACAGCCCTGGTGACTGACTCAAAGAAGTCAATAAGGTTGAGCAGGCATGACCTACTCTTCACAAAACCAAACTGCATGGGGTCCAGAGTTTGAGATTTCATGTATCTTTGTTAATCATTTCCATGATGATGCACTCCATAGCTTTACATATCAGACTCATCAGGCTAATGGGGTGATAATTCTCAGAGTCTGTAGTCGCTCCCCCTTTATGGAGAGGGATGACTGTAGCAGTGCACCATTTGGTAGGGACAAAGCCTGAGATGAGGATGTGATTGAACAGGCCACACAGATGTGGTGCCAGTTTACTTTGTAGTTCATGTAGAACACATCCAGGGATATTGTCGGGTCCCACGGAAGTTGCATTCTTGGCCTTGGACAATGCAGCTTTAAGCTGTGCTGCAGTAATGCTGGATGCCTGGCATTCTTCCAGTATTGTGATTGGTCCTTTGGGGGGGAAAGAGGGGTAAAGTTGGCACTGAATCTGTTGGCCAGTATGTTGGCAATATCTGTTGGCTCAGTATAGGAGGTACCATTGTGCAGTAACTCAGAGCAAATCAGGGTATTGCCGTGGAGGCTCTTGATATAACTATAGATGGCTTTGTGATTGTTTTTGGCGTCTGCCATGATTCTGCCTTCATAGATGGCTTTAGAGGATTTGATGAGAGATCTCAACTTTTTTTGAGGCTAATAAGGGAGTTTTTCCAGTCTTGGGACTTCACCTTTTTCTGCAACAGTTTCTTCCTTCTGTTATAGAGTTTATTAATGGCTGGGGACCACTAGATTGGCTTCCTTTTTTTGGAGGAGAGCATCTTGGTTCTGTTGGGTATGCCTAGTTCCATGCATTTATGTACATGTCCGTACAGTGCACTGGTGTATGATTCAGCAGTCATTCAATTGTTTTCCATTGGCATGGGTGCCGTGAAGTTAGCCACCTCTGTTTCTAAGAGTCCAAAGTCAGCTTTGGAGAAGTTTTTCAACATGGTTACCTTTGTGGGGGGTGTGGGTGAGATGTGGATTTCCATGGTGATTAGTTTATGGTCAGATCTGACCAGAGAAGGATCGACTATTGGTGTAGAGCAACAGTCCCCCATGTTAGTAATAACCAGGTCAAGGATGTTGCTTCCTCTAGTGGGAGTCAGAATAAGCTGGTCCAGGGCATTGGAACTGATGAATTCCAGGACGCATTGGGCCAGTTTATTGGTGCTTGAGTAGTTTTCCCAGTTGATGGAGGGGTAATTGAAATCTCCTAGTATGATGGTGTTGGGTTGGACCTTGATAGATTTCAGGGTGCTTAGAAACATGGAGTGAGAGTCAAGAGACATGGTTGGGGACCTATAGCAGGCTATGACCTGGATCACCGTCTTATCCCATGTTAGTTGTACCTGAAGTATCTCTAATGTGTTATGCTGGGCTAGTAGTCTGGAGGTGTGTATATCCTTTATGAATATGGAGACACCACCTCCTTTGGAGCTTTGGTCCATGTTTCGGGGCCAAAAAGATGTGGAATGAGTTATAGCCTGATAGCTCATGAGTGCTTTCTGCCACTTTAAACCAGGTCTCCGTTACAGCACAAATGTCGATGTTCTCCATTTTGAGGAGTGCTTCGAGCGAGTGCATCTTGAGATTTAGACTTTTAGGATTGAGCAGCATAACCCTCAAATTTCATTTATTTATAGCTGTTACAGTGGTAATTTGGTCTTTGGAACACCACCTAAAAAAGCACTATAGGGGTGGCAAGAGCCTTAGCCAGTACCCAGAAACCCAGGGGTGACAGATGCAGGCCATCTCTGCCAAAGCATCAATGTCTGTCAATCATGTCATCCCAAGCAGTCAGATACTGGATCCACTTAGAATGACACCAGAAACTTAGCTAATTGTGGAAGTCAATCATTTTTTGTTTGTACTGTGGTATCATTTTGGGTGGCGGTAGGATACTGCTCAGGGTTAGTGTCATGCCTGCCTGTGCCACATAATCCGAGAGCTCCACCAGGTCTTTTTTCATGGAGTCTAGAGAGGTGTGTCTCAGGTCATTCACACCCACATTAACAATGACAAAGTTATACTTGTACTTGTTGTGGAGTGACCTGAGTGCATGTGTTATGTGTCGGATTCTGGTACCTGATAGACAGCTGAGTGTTACCTTCTCCTTATTCAACCTAGTGAGTGGGACATCTGTGTGTCTCACTATTGAGTCACCTGTGATTAGTGTATTGGGCAAGGTGTTTAGCCTTTCGGGCTTAGGTTGAGGGGCACACTGTGCAGGTGAGCTATGTGTCCTGTGGTTTGTGCTGTGTTGTGGTGGTCAAGTGCATTTCTGTCTTGGAGGTCTCTGCTGTTTGGATAAATTTCTATTGAGAGCCTCTACGAAGGTGGGTGTGTGGTTTGTGTTTTTATGTGAGAGCTGTGATAGTGGGTGTTCTGGGGGGCTATGTGTTCCATGTGGTATGGTGCAGGTGTATCATACAATACACCCTGTCCTATCATAAAATACACCTTGTCCTATCATACAATCCACCTTGTCCTATCATACAATATACCCTGTCCTATCATATGATACATCTTGTCCTATCATAAGATACACCTTGTCCTATCATACAATACATCTTGTCCTATCATACATAACACTCTGTCCTATCACACATTACACCTCGTCCTATCACACAATACACCTTGTCCTTTCATACAATACACCTGGTCCTATCACACAATACACCTGGTCCTATCATACAATACACTCTGTCCTATCACACATTATACCTCGTCCTATCACACAATACACCTTGTCCTTTCATACAATATACCTCTTCCTATCACAAAATACACTTTATGCTATCATACAATACACCCTGTCCTATTATACAATACACCCTGTCCTATCATATGATACACTCTGTCCTATCATATGATACACCTTGTCCTATCATACAATACACCTCATCCTATCATACAATACACCTTGTCCTATCATACAATACACCCTGTCCTATCATAAGATAAACCTTGTCCTAGCATACAATACACCTGGTTGTATCACACAATACACCCTGTCCTATAAAACAATACACCTCATCCTATCATACAATACACCTTGTCCTATCACACAATACACCTTCTCCATTCATAAAATACACTCCATCCTTTCATACAATATACCCTGCAATATCATAAGCTACATCTTGTCCTAGCATACAATACACCTGATTGTATCACACAATACACCCTGTCCTATCACACAATATACCCTGTTGTGTTACACAATACACCTCATCCTATCATGCAATACACCTTGTCCGTTCATACAATACACCCTGTCCTATCGTACAATACACCCTGTCCTATCATATGATACACCTTGTCCTATCATAAGATACACCCTGTTCTGTCATACAATACACCTTGTCCTATCACACAGTACACCTCATCCTATCACACAATGCACTTTGTCCTTTCATACAATACACCCTGTCCTTTCATACAATACAACCTGTGATATCATAAGATACACCTTGTCCTATCATACAATACACCTGGTCTTATCACACAGTACACCTCATCCTAAAATGCAATACACCCTGTCCAATCATACAATACACCTCATCCTATCATACAGTACACCTTGTCCTTTCATACAATACACCCTGTCCTATCGTACAATACACCCTGTCCTATCGTATGATACACCTCGTCCTGTCATAGAATACACCTTGTCCTATCATAAGATACACCTTGTACTATCATACAATGCACTTTGTCCTATCACACAATACACCTTGTCCTATCATATAATACACCTTGTCCTATCATAAGATAGTCCTTGCCCTGTCATACAATACACCTTGTCCTATCACACAATACACCTTGTCCTATCATAAAATATATCTTGTCCTATCATAAGATACACCCTGTCCTATCATACAATACACCTTGTCCTATCATAAGATACACCTTGCCCTGTCATACGATACACCTTGTCCTATCATACACCCTGCATATTTCCTTTGTTTAAATATTTCAGTAAAGATACTGATTGTCACATGCCTAAAAATCTTAATGGTAAAAGATAACACCCAGGAGCAGTAATTAGAAGATTTAATAAATTGGAGGGCTGTGGCCTGTCATTTGAATGACAACCTCTATTTTCATTTCCCACCATATTTGTACCGCAGGGCACTCACTGATCATCTGTAAATAACCTGCACAATTTTGCCTTCTGTTATGGCTCTGGCAGGAGAGGTTTGCTAATTATGAATGTATCTGAAGTGTGTGAAGTAAGGCTACGATATACATATTTTGTAGAGACCAACTGCTTTGGGCATCAGCTGTGGTGCCCAGTATCCTCCAGATACGAGAAAGTATATTTGTGTAAGATCTTACCATAACATTATATGTCCTACTTCTCACTCTTGCAGTACTCTTTATACCTGAAATATCCTGCTGAGGATAGCCTAACATCTGGTCAGTATAACAAAGTCTTTACACCTTCCAGATGTTGTACTTCAGATGTATATCCTATGCGTAATGAGTAAGCTACATATGTGACATACGGACACCTGATCTTCAGAAATGAAGCACCCCAAGAGAACTAGAGCAACCCCAGAGAGAAAAAATAACATACCCATTCCAGGAAGGAAAATAAAAGGAGATGAGGACATAAGAGGAAACCTCTCGACCAGCAGAAAGGCAACAGAAAAATAAAAAAAGACGGCAGAAGGGAGAGACCAAATACTGCAAGAGTGAGAAGTAGGACGTTTACTGTAATGTTACGATCTTACATAACTACACTATGTCCTTCCTTATCACTGTTGCAGTGTTCTTTATACTTAGGAGAGTACAAAATGGCCAAAAGGTGTGGGATGAGGAAGGCAGAGAAGAACCCTCCAGAAATCCATGAAGGATAGCCCTGGCAAATCCCACCCTGGCACTGGAAATGACATCCAACTTTTAATGTTTAGCAAACATGTGAACAGAAGACTAAGAAGCAGCTTCCAGGATAAGTCTGGTATCCAGACCTTTTAACAAAGTCTGGTATCCAGACCCTTGAGAAAAACAACAGAAGCGGTGACTGCCCTAGTATAATAAGCAGGAACAGAAGAGGAAAGCTGCTCGCCATGAAAAGAATAACAAAACAAAATGGCATTAGAAATTCGGGAGATGGTTTGCTTAGACACTGCCAAACCCACTTTTCCTGGCATGAAAACATTGCTCAGACTTTCTGACACTTTTTGTCTTTTCTAAATAATATCTGAGCTGTCTATTTAAATCCAAGGTGTGTAGTACTTTGTCTCTAGCAGACTATGGAGAATGAAAAAAGAAGTGAAGATGAAGAGACTGATTTGGGCATAAAAGAAAGATTAGTGTGAAGAAACATCCTGTCCTTGTGAAAAAAAAAAACACCATGAGGGTTTGAAGATCAGAAATTCTCTTAGCAGAAATAACAGCCACCAACAATACAGCCTTCCAAGTACAATGCAGTAGGGAAGAGGAAAAAACAGGCTCAATAGGAGACTGATTCAGGTTTTCATGAACAAAATTAAGGTCCTAAGAAGAAGGGATAGATTTTATTAGGGTCTAATATGAAGGATGCCTTTTAGGAATTGTTTGACTTCAAAATTATAAGCCAAAGGAGGATTCAAAGGCAGACAGGCAGAACTGGCTGACAAACGAGTTTTAACAGAAGAATATGCCAAACCAGTATTGAGAAATTCACACAAATAAGAAAGAACTACAGGGACATCCCCAGAAAAAGCATCCTGGTCATGTTTGAGACACCAAATAAAAAATCTATTCTATTTAGCCACATAGGATTTTCTAATAGTGAGTTTTCTTGTGTCCTGCAAAGCCTAAGTACATTCTCAGAAAAATTGTGCCTAAAAGGAATCAAACTCCTATCATCCAAATTGTCAGCTGGAAGGGTGAAAGAGAGAGCCCTTGACCTGTGTGAGAAGATCCATCTGGTAAGGTAACTTGTGATGATTGTCTCTCAGTAACTTGTAGGAGACTGAGTATAGAGATAGGGTCTTAAGGCGATCTGTATAGGACAGTGTGCTAATACCCTTGATTCTCCTGGTGAGGAACCTCTGTAGCCATTGCAACTGTTGCAAATGTCTGGCTGGGTACATGCTGAAGTGGGAGATGCACTCAATGATGGGTCTCATAAGAGCTGAGTAAAGTGGCACTATAACTTTCTTCGACCTGGATACCATACCATTACTTAAGTCGGGCAACATAGAATGACTTTCTTACTATCTTGACTACATGTTGGTTGAAGGCCAGATTCCTGTCTACATATGTTTCCAGATCCCTGACTATTGGGTCAACTCTTAGGGTATTTTTATTGATGGAGTAATTGGATTGTGTGGATGCTTTCCTAAAGGGCACTATAATGCATTTCTTGGTGTTTCATTTTAAACTGTGGCATTGGCATCAGTCATTTTGTCTGTGTTAGACCCTCTTGCAGGATGTTAATGTCATGGGGAATCTATGACAGACCCCAATTTACAGTCATCTGCGAACTTGGTGAGCTAGAAGCCTTGATCATTAGCTTTGACTTCTGAGAAATAAATGCCAAACAGGAGCAGGCCCAGCACAGATCCCTGAGGTACTCCACTGGTGACTGGTTTCTTGGTGGAGGTGGTCTCAACAATCCTGACTTCTTGGGTCCTATACATGAGCTAGCTGTCAATCCAGTGAGTTATGTATGGATTTATGCCTAGTTCTGTGAGTTTGTCATCAATACTTCAGTGGGGTTCATATTAAATGCCTTAGCCAGATCAAGGTAGGCAGAATGCACTGTCTTCCCTCCCTCATCCATTGCCTCAGTGACCCTGTCAGAGAAGTCTACCAAGTTAAGTAGGCAAGACTTTTTCCTTGCCAAAGCCAAACAGGAATGGGTCCAGTGTCTGCAGGTTGCCAGTGTCCTTGTTGATCATTTCCATGGCTTTGTATATTAGACTTATTAGACTGATGGGTCTGCAGTCTCTTAGATCAGTTGATGGACAGCCCTTGTGAAGAAGGATGGCTGTTGCAGTCCTCCATTCACTTGATACATAGCCTGTTTTGAGGCTGTAGTTCAAAAGCACCTCAAGTGGTCCTCAATGGTCACATTTTAAATTATTTAGGAACCAACCCAGAATATTGTCTAGCCAACTGAGGCATTGTTTTTGGCCTTGGCAAGCACCTCCAAGACCTACTCCCTAATAGTTGGGGGAAGTATGCTAGAAGGGGTTTCACAGAGGTGGCAGGAGGGTGCAGCACTCCCCCAGTATTGGTGAGTACTAGGTCCAGAATGTTTGAACCTGTGGCTGGAGCATGCACTACTTGGTTCAGAGTATTTGTGTTTTAATAAAGTCCAGGAAATCTTATACCTGGAGTTTCAGGCAGTGTATGTTTCCCAGTCTATAGAGGGTAGTTAAAGTCCCCATGAATAGGGTATTTGGTTGGATGGTGAGTGCCTCCAGTAGGTCTGAGTATGATTTCTGAGATTCCTGAGGCATAGATAATGACCTATAATTAGCTATGATATGGTAATGGACTTTATCTATGGGGACTTGCACATGGATGAACTCCAGGGCATCATCCTGTTTAACCAACCTGGAGGTATATTTCTTGCTGATGTAGTTTGACACACCTTCACCTTTAGAGCCTGCCTGTGCTGCAGTTAGCCTAAATGTGTGGAAGGCACTGTAGCCTTACACTGCCAGAATACTTTCTGTGGCTTT
>NC_056733.1:865101722-865251722 GCF_019279795.1 Protopterus annectens | reverse complement strand
GTTATATATAATATGTATACTAGCTCGGGTTATATATAACATGTATACTAGCTCGGGTTATATATAACATGTATACAGTGACAGCAGCCAAAGGAAGATATTAGTGGTGTGACAACTTCTCTGTGGAAAAGAATGACATCTTAACAGGTGCATTGAGGGGGCATGATTTGGCACTTCTTGGGTGACAGGTGAAGATTTCTGGGCCCAACATGAACAGTTGTTTCAGGGCATGGTTTGTCATGTGAATGGTACTGCTGGACATGGCTGGACTGTGCAAGCCATTTATAAGTGTGTTACTGACATGGGAGACTTGGTTCTTACATGACCTATAGCACACAGTGCAATTTGCTGTGGCTACCACACCACTAACTGACATAGAAAGTCACACTGACTCTTAGTGTGCACACTGTTATCCGGGCAGCACCTAGCTGATGCATTGTAATTGTCACCTTAGCAGGCCGAGGTAGCATGTGTCTTATGTAGTGTTGGAGAAACCCACAATCCCATAAATTTACAGTGGGTCCTACATATGTTGCAGTCTAATTTATTTTTCCTGTTCACAACAGGTATATCTGCGACAACTCCTGTATCTTCCATGTGCATTTCATGTGGGATTCAAACAGGTATGCATTGTATGTGTGTGTGTGTGTGTGTGTGTGTGTCCATTACTGTTCAGTTTGTGTGGTTTGAATTATTATTATTATTATTATTATTATTATTATTATTATTATTATTATTAGCCTTGCCCTGATGTCAGAGATACTGGATCTGGCTCTTGGTACAACTGCCGCAGTACAGCTAGAGCACTTCTACATTGTGATTCACATATTCAGTATATCTATAGTTTTGGTCCACCTTGCTTATCTGAAAATGGCAGTAATGCAGTTTGTGTCTTGCAAGTACTGACGTATGGTGTGGACCTGTAGCCCATCTGGGAAAGCAGCAGCTCTGTGTTAGAGTCCTTCTTGTGTTACAGAAAAGTGTCCCCTGGTGTCACATGACACACCCCCAGGCACAGAGGACGCAGTGGTGACCCCACAGTATCCACTGGGGAGTCCAAAAGCATAGCAGACGAGTTTGTTGTGATACGGCTCTGCTCTGTATGTATTTCCTCTGATGGCGATAATGATAGTGATGGACGGGGTCCCATTCTGCTCTGCCTGCTACAGGAAGTGGGACTCATTCAATGACATCTGGGGAGCTGCTTATGGCCACTGCCAGGAGTGATACATGTGGTCTGCTTAGGTGGTATGAATTGCCTGCAGCATCTATTTATCAAGCCTAAAGTGTGCCCAGCCAGACATACGCCAGAATCCCCATCAGCACGATAAGAATAATACAAACCTGTCATGTATGGTTGGTACATTCCATAATGGTACCAAAGGACACCTTCATGATATGATGGAAGCCATATTAAATACGTTATCATAATCAGATTCATGTCACAGCAGAGCAAGGTTAACAGATAGCCTTTATGTAAGCAACATCTATGATGTCACAATATGGCATCCTCTACAGCTACAACAGTACAAGGCCAATAGATGGCCTCTGGGTCATGTGTTGTCCATGAGGCATACGACATCTATGATGTCACAAGGTGGCATCCTGTACAGATACTGCAGATGGTGTGTGATAACAAAAGGCAGTTAGCATGTACTGCACAAGTCATCCGCTGAGCAACATGTTGTCTTGTGACACAATGCAGCTGTGATATGTGTGTGTGAAAAGAAAGATAGTGTGTTGAGGTGTTGCAGCACAGCCCCTACCTGCTGGCCGGAGAGCTACTGTAGGCAGAATAGCAGACATTTATGCAAGCTCTGTGATTGCATGATGTGAATGCCTATCATTACTAGCATCCACACCATGAGCAGCCACATAAAGATTGCATGTCATCTGTTGCCTGTCATGGCATGTCTATGTGAAAGGTAGCATCTGGAGTCAGTGTCATTTGTAGAGCCTTGACTACTGCCAAGATGGAAGTTGTCATGGATGTGGACTGTCTAGTCCTGCATGTTGTATCCATGAAACTTTACACACTTCAGTGCTTGTACTTCATGACACATTCAATCACATGAAATCACATGAAATCACATGTACATTTCTTGTTTATTGTTTTGGCAATGGTCATATCCTATATGCACCCTTGCATGTGTGCAAATGATGATGGCTGTGCCACCTGGTACCTTATTTTGGTGTTCTTCTGTCTTAAAGTCTGATGCATATTCTGCTTTGGATAAATACTTGATGGTGTGCTCAGTGCTGGTGATGTTACATAAGTATGGAGGTAGCATAAATCATGCTCCACTATGCAAGTAGTTTGGAGTACCTGACACTAACCCTCTAAATTCCAAAGAGACACTGTCTGCATAATGGCACTGTTAGGAAAAGGGTATATTGCAACAATGTGTATGGCTAAGGTTAGGGGCAGGGGTAGGTTCAGGATTAGGGTTATGGTCAGGGGTATACACATGTGAGTAAGGATAGCTTTGACTCCCCCCCCCATACACACACACACACACACACACACACACACACACACACACACACACACACACACACACACACACACCAGATTACTTATGTGTCCCTAACACTAACCTTAACCCTATGCATTACATTACAAAACAAACTTTCTCTAGCAGTACTGCTAAATATGACACTCACACAGGATGCACATAGTACATATGCATAATGTAACATATATCCCCTATTGTAGTCCCTACTCTAACCCTAACCTGCCAGCACTGATACGTAAACACACATCCCAAACACTGAAGCATTTGCTATAGCCTATTGTTTTGGCTTCTACTTACTTAAATTTCCACCTCCTGATATTTTGAAGTTGCGCTTTAGCCTGTTGGTAGATTGCATTTGACCTATTAACAGAGACCACATTTTTTTCAGCTATATCTGCAACCTCAAAGGCAGTAAAAATGTGCTGAACTAATTGTAAATGGAGCCACCTACAATGTGCCAGACGATATAGCAAATTTACAGGCAGACAAATTTACTTCACATTTTACATTCCTTTCCCCTCAGACACCCCCTCAGGAAATATCACTGAACATAACTCCTCGAGCTCTCACTAGGGAGCAGGCCCTCAATGAAATCTTCAAATCCAAGAACACTGCATTGATGGGCCCCAATAAAATCCCAGGATTACTCCTAAATAATATAAAATATGACCTATTGGGACCACTAGAATCACTATTTAATCATAGCCTCCAGATAGACTTTGTGCCAAGGAAATGGAGGACTGCAACCATCATCCCTCTGCACAAGGGCATGGACCCCAGTAACTACAGACCCATTAGTCTAACTAGTCTCTTATGCAAAGCCATGAAAAGAATTATCATTAAAATCCTAAACAATGACATAGGAAACCTTCAGACCCTGGATACAATCCAGTTTGGCTTTGTCAAGGGCAGGTTATGCCTACTCAACCTCATGGTCTTCTTTGAGAAGGTCACCAAAGCAATGGATGTGGACAAAACAGTGCAAACTGCCTTCCTTGACCTAGTTAAGGAATTCAACACAATACCCACATGAGCATTGTAGATAAACTCTCAAAATTAAGTATAAACACCTATGTCACCCACTGGATGGCCAGGTGGCTCACAGATAGGACCCAAGAATTTAGGATAGGGGAGGCCATCTCCACAAAGAGACCTGAAACTAGCATAGTCCTTAAGGGCTGCCTGCTGAATCTGCTCCTTTTTAGCAACTACTGTGCTGAAGTTGATGCCAACATCAAGGCCCTCTGGCTGACCACATATTTAGACTGGGTGCAGTCATAGAATCCCTATGACACAAATACCTTCCAAGAAGGCCTGACATAGACAAGTAATTAGCACCTGGGCCACTGTCTAAAATTCAAACTATCACATTGATAATACACCTCTAGGAGTGGATCTAGTATTCAGGGATGTGGAAACAAATGTAGACAGTAACCTGGCCTTTAGCAATTATGTGCCCCAGACAGGGTATCATTCTTTGCTGCACAACTTATAAGCAAGAGTAATGGCATCTAGGTCCAAGGATGTCATTGTTCCACTATAATCAGCTTTCATCAGACCTATCACTGAGTAGAAGGTCCCTTTCGGTATGTACCTGACTAGGTACATGCAACAACTGGAATGTCTACAAAGGTTTCTCACAAAAAGAATACAGGGCATAACAACATGTCCTACATGGATCACCTCAAAGACCTATCCCTGTATTCTGTCTCCTACAGACTGATGACAGGCAATCTATGCCAGGCCTACAAGGCATCCTCAGTTCCCACTTTAATGGACATGATGCATATCCACAAAACAAATTGCATAAGAATCTCCCAATCTAGGAACCTACACCTCGTCTGTGACATAAACAGGACATGTTGGAGGGACAGGTATGCATCTCAGTAACTACCCCTTCAATGGAAGAGGATTCACATCCATGTGAAGCAGAGTTCTTCCCTAACCCAATTCAACTGTAACATAGACCAGTGGATGGGGAATTGGAAATTTACCCCTGGTCTGGCACCAATGACTCCAGTAGAGAGACACAGCCTGTAAATGCTTCACCACTCATGCCACACCTACATAGGTTCTTTAAAATAACCTTAGGGTACCAAAACTTGTCAGATATATATTTGGAAAGCATGGTTAGGCTTAAAAAGGCCCCTGTGGTCATTAGCCTAGTATACACCTATGAGTCTATGAAAGGAAATGATTTATTTTCACCCAGTCACCATATATGTTCCTCTTAAAGAGAAATGCAGATGTTTTGGGTATGACTCAAACTATTTGCGATATCAGGATGAATGTAGTAATAAAATTAGGAAAATCATAAACATATAGAAAGTTTTCAAGATGTCTTTTACAAAAAGTTTATATGTTAGATTTTGTGAGACTTCAATAACAATTGAAAGAGTCAGAATGTATTGGCAATCAATTGCTTATGTCTATGACATCGCTCATTTCTCTCCCATTTTCCTTAATATGATTCAGTATATGGATTATAGTGACTGTAATAATACCGCAGTGATAAGTAAGACAAGTTTTTTATAGGTGCTATAGGGGCTTCATGGTTGACAAGGTGAGAAGAATTGCTATATAACAAAATCTGGGATTATGTATTGACTGAATAAGTTAAAAAGATGAGCAAAAAACCAACGGACTGACCAACACAGGTCAAAGCAAAATAAAAACTTTAATATTTTGGTAAGTGCTTTCACGTCTGCTGGCACTTCATCAGATCATAGAAACACAGTAAATCACAGACATATATATATATATATATATATATATATATATATATATATATATATATATATATGGGTTCACTTTATAACATCGAAATACTGAAATGTCGAATTTCAGTGTCTCGAAGCTATAAAGTTGAATGTTCAAAATAGCGAACGTTCATAATCACGAATTTGACGTATGTCGAAAATTTGTCAAATTCGCGGTTATGAAGTTGCGCTATGTAATGTCCGGGTTTGTGTTTTGTTGGTGCGCGGTGCCGTGTTTGGATGTAGGTGTTATGTCAGGTAAGTGAGTGTTTTGTAAGGGTTTTGAGTGGGAGTTAAAGTGTGTGTGAGGGATTGGAGAATGTGCGTGTGTGAGTGAGCTTTTGTGTTGTGTTTGTGCGATCTCGGAGTTAGTATATATAAGTAGGGGGGTGTGGGGCACAGCCCCATAGTGCAGGGGCTTGCCCCTGCTTATGTGTGTGTGAGTTGTGTATGTGTGTTGTTTTTTTGTTTATGTTGTGATGTGGGTGTTTTGTTGTATGTTTAGTGTAGTGTGTGCGGTGTTTTCGGTTATGTGGTTTCGCGGTTTTTGTTTGTCGGTGTTTTGTGGATGCGGTTTTATAGTCTCGAGATACTGAAATTCGATATTTCAGCATTTCGAGGTTATAAAATAAAGTGAATCCATATATATATATATATATATATATATATATATATATTGATTAAAGCCACTAATTACTAAGTAGTTTCTAATAAATCAATGAAAGAAATCACATGACTTCAGTGCCAGTTTTAAAGGTACAACATCATTCAAACTGGACCTTTTATCTGCCTGCATTGTAATAATGCATCTCATTTCTGCATATTCTGTTTTATTAATAAAATCTCCCCTCTCAAATCATTAATCATGAGCTGCAGCACTAAAAATTTAAAAAGTGTGAATCTCTACATAAACGGATATGTTTCAACAAAGAACTGGAAGTCTTATTCCTGCGTATGTCATAAACATGCTCTAAGATACGCTCCTTTAATGAACAATTCATTTTTTCCTATATAAAAACATGAACAGACAATACAAAAAGCCAGGTAAACTAAGTCTGTACTATTACAATCTGCAGATAACTTTGGTGTAAAACAAACTCGTGTATCAGGGTAAATAAAGTGCTGAGTAGTACTTACATATTTGCATGTACTGCAAAGTCTGTAAGAAAAAATACCTATACAATGTAAAGTCACTGGGCTAGTCTTGCTTCACTTATAGCAAAGTTGCCATTTTAACGACTTTTTATTTTTGAAACAAAATTTGGGTTGAATACCCACAGTTTGCTTTAAAATGCCATTGGCCATCAAGATGGGCCAATTCTTTTTAACTACATCACAAACCAAGTGAAAGCCTCTCGAGTAAGTAAGAGGAACTGTAGTGACATCATGCTGTTCATCTGATGCATGAGCAAATGCATTATCCAGATCATTATTCAAAGAAAAGTACGGTCTAACCTTACCTATCCTAACACACTATACCTCATTCATCATCTTACGAACATCATTCACAGGGTAACCTCTGCTTATAAAGTCATTGCACAGGCCTTGAAATGCCTGTTGCAAATGATCATCTCCATTGTTTAATCTTGATATTTGCATAAACTGGCCTTTAACTACATTTTCATGTATATATCTGGGGTGCATACTAGGTCAATGTAACAAACTATTTCTTTTACAGGGTTTTCTGTATGTGCTGGTATTAATATGACCCTTGTTAGTCTTAGCAATGGCGGCATCCAGAAAATCAACACTATAGGGAGAATAGTTAGAAATAAACTTCAGAAAAGTAGTAGTACTTTCAAGATAGCAAATAAATTCATGTAATAGTGAAATGGGACCTGCCCAAAGCAGGAAAACAATATCCGCAAAACGTTTTGTAGAATTTAATATATTGATGGCACTTGTTATTTACTAACACGTTAGTCATCTCCCAATGGGCTAACACCATATTTTCATAACTTTTTATCATGTTTTATTGGGGAAGTCTGACTGGGACAGATCCCATTTTCAAGAGTGGCCCGGGAGAAATGCTCTAGAAGCATGTCTTTGGAATGTGGGATGGAAACAAAGTGCCCAGAGGAAACCCTTGCAAATGCAGGGAGGAGATTCAAAGTCCACACAGAAGGCAGCCCAACCGAGAATCAAACCAGAGAACCTCTTGCTGTTAGGTGACAACGTTAACCATTGCACCACTGTGCAAATTTCTGTAAATAAGATTTATCCTCAAAAATAAAAACATTGTTCTCAAGAATCAACTCTAATAATAGGCAGATCAAACTAATCTTTCCATTAGAATACGTACAATGCATCATAAGAAACATTGTAACATAATCAACACCTATTTCATTTGGATTGATGGTGAACAAAGAGCACACATATAACGTAATAAACAGGCAGTCAGAAACCCCATTTAGACCTCACTCACATTCAGACAGCATTTGTAAAAAATGTTTATGTCTTTATGAACTGAGGATGCCTTATCTATAACTGGTTTTAACATTTTTTCAACATAGATGGAAAAGGATTTCATAAGCCAACCACGACTGGATACGATAGGTCTCATGGGTGGTTTCACAGGATCCTTGTGTATCTTTGGTAAACCATATATCACTGGGATAAGTGGTTGCTCAACTAAAAGAAATGCATATGTATCATAAGTTAAAAGCCCACTCTTAAGAACATCGTACGGCAATGGATGAACGTACCTAACCAGTCTATCGACACATGCTTTTTGTAATAGAGCATATGTATCATAGTCAGAAAGCATGGTAAACATAGTATCTAAATAAAATTCTCTGTCCATTACAACAACTGCTGCCAGACGAATTTGAACCGACTGAAGTTCTTGTAGTTTTATCAGAGATGAACATTCTCCCTCAGTCAAATTAAAGAACTTGCTTGTATGCGGCAAAGATGAAGGGTTCACAACATCCAACTCACAAGTTCTTAAAAATACTTCCAGTACTGGATGCAATACTGGAACAAAAGCGCTAGGTTTTCTCTCAAGTTAGAAGCTTGCGTTTCATTAGGAAAAAATGCATTTAAGTATTACACTCCTAGAAAAAAGTTTCAAATCTAAAATAACATCACAAACATTACAATGGCTAGCCAGTATAAACAACAAACCTTTCTCAAGTATCGCAAGTTGGTCATCAGTAAATCGAAGAGAAGAAATGTCGTAAATCAATTTTTGGCTTTCTTGCATGTTGAAACATCCATAACTTGTTGAGTCTGATTCACTGATACCTTGTGTTGTTTCCTACTATAGCTCAATGACCAGCCCGATCTGAAAGTCTCTTCCACTCTTAAAGAAACAGGCAGTCTCAAAAAAAAAAATGAAAGAATGGAAGAAGCAGCAGTAGCATATGATTTCTTCCGAACATCAGGTGCAACATCAGATGTATGTTGTTCGCCATTCAAAACAGCCTTATCAGATGTAAAGGGCATACAAGTAACAGTCACTCTCATGGAATCAGATGGCCCATCTCTTCAATCATTTAGATTTGAGGAATCTTCCGTGGCACTCACGATATCAGATTGTGTATTTTGTATATTGCTCCTCACCCAGGAAAATATATTGCCAGTTTTAAAATGATTGTAATCACGTTCAGTCTTCTTACATTTCTGGCTCTGCAGCCTCAACTCATACAGAGAGATGTTACTATATATCTCATTCAAAGCAGCCAATATATTTCTGAGCTGAATTTAACATTCGTAGTTTGTTGCAACAAATTAATTTCTCCAAGAAGCATTTTTTCAGTAGGTTTAAAAAATTAAATCAATAACTTAATATAATTGAAGCCTAAATCAAAATTAAGCATTTGCCAGCATTATAAAAGTTCAGGATAGGTATTCCCATATGTGGGCATTTTAAAGATATGCAACCCTCTAGGTGTTGTTTTAAAGTATAGGCAAACCTCTAAATGGAGCTGCTCTCATTGTAGTCGTTTAAACTTAAATAACTTATTTTTCAGTTCTTTCAAGGCGCTCTGGAAAGCTTCCATATTCACAATTTCTATTTCAGAAGTATTTTCATTTACACCAATAGTATTCAAATGCAGCAAAGGGTTCCCCTCAATATGTATCACATGACACAAACAATTGGAGTGCCGAGTATTCCCAGTGGTTATGCGGTTATATTCCAGCTCAAACTCCTGACCCTCAGCCATGTTCCATGTACAGAACCAAACCAACAAAGATACAAGTAAAGAAGAGCAATGTGGATAAAGGCAAGTCCAACGAACAACAACAAACCAGAAAAAAACAAATGGATTCACTAACACAGCTCAAGGCAAAACAAAAACTTAAATATTTTGGTAAGCACTTTCATGCTTGCTGGTGCTTCATCAGGCCATTTAACACAGTAAATTACAGACACACACACACACACACACACACACACACACACACACACACACACACACACACACACACACACACATATATATATATATATATATATATATATATATGGTTTCACTTCAGAATCCTGAAATATCACAATCCTGAATTACAGAAAACTTCATAATCTGGAAATCCAAAATCCTGAAAATTCAAAATACTGAAAACTCAAAATCCTGAATCCCAAAAGGCTGAAAACACACAGGATATATATACTGACTATAGAGAACACAAACCAGATGACATTCCACCAAATATAAGTAGGACTCCCCACACAGCCTGCTACTTAAATATATCAACTCCAAGATTGCACTTCACTACACTATAGTGAGTTATGTTGTAGTATAGCAAGTTAAAAGGGAATGTTACTAAGGTTACAACAGGCAGTCATGAACACATGTGATGGTATGTTTGCCATTTTTTTTCTGTGGAGTGCAATCTTGGACTTTATATATTTAATTAGCAGGGGGTGTGGGGGGCAGCCTCCCACATTGGGGGTGCAGGGGGACTTGCTCCCCTGCCCATACTTGGTGAAAAGTGCCATCCTTTGTCTTGTATGTGTTTCTCTGTGTTCTTGTACTGGAATATTGTCATTCTTTGTGTCCTGTATATTTTCAGTATTTTGTGATTCAGGATTTTGAGTTTTCAGGATTTAGAATTTTCAGGATTTTGGGTTCCGGAATATGAAGTTCAGGATTGTGATATTTCAGAATTCTGAAGCGAAGCCACACACACACACACACACACATATATATATATATTTTATATATATATATATATATATATATATATATATATATATATATATATATATATATGGGTCCACTACAGAATCAAAGCTCATAATCAAGCCCAAAATCCTGAGACCAAAATCGAAATTTCAAAATCCCGAAAGCCCAAAATCCTGAAACTCAAAATCCTGAAAACACAAATAATGCTAATATGTCACTATAAAGACACTAATATCTACCAACTGACCCTGACCCTAACCCTAACCCTAAGGTCCATCACTATCGGACACTCACCTGACCCGCCCCCTAACCCTACCTCACTTTAACTCGCCCCCAACCCCAATATTTGTCACTATTGCATACATGCCTAACCTAGCCCTAACCCTAACTCACTTAAACCGCCTAACCCTAACATAAAACCAACCACACTTACCTGAACCCAACGCATGACCTAACACCACAGGGCTAACAATAGCAAAGCCACAATGACGTCAGTATGTCCATTTTGTGTTTTCAAGATTTTGAGTTTCAGGATTTTGGGCTTTCGGGATTTTGAATTTTCGGGATTTTGGTCTCAGAATTTTGGGCTTCGGGATTATGAGCTTTCAGGATTCTGTAGTGGACCCATATATATATATATATATATATATATATATATATATATATATATATATATATATATATATATATATATATATATGGGTCTAGGATATTTCACTGAATGCACATTTCACTGAAACTCAAATTAGTGTACACTTTTCACTGAAAACTCAATTCACTGAAACACATTTCACTGAAAGTTATATATGGCCTTTTCCCCACTGTAGTGCGTCCCTGGAGTTAGCATATATATAGTAATGGGGGTGGGGGGCGTAGCCCACACATATTTTAAATATTTTGAACTATATACATGGATACCTGCAATTCCAATATATTACTCTTTTCCAAACATAATATATACTTTAAATATGTGGGGGGCTATGTCCCCATGCCCCCCACACCCAATCCTTACTATATATACTAACTCCAGGGTCGCACTACAGTGGGGAAAAGGCCATATATAAGTTTCAGAGAAATGTGTTTCAGTGAATTGAGTTTTCAGTGAATTGTGCTTTCAGTGATTTGTGTTCAGTCATTTGAGTTTCAGTGAAGTGTGCATTCAGTGAAATGTCCTAGACCCATGTGTGTATATGTATATATATATATATATATATATATATATATATATATGGGTCTACTTTGTTTCATTAAATCTGAAACTGAAACTTAGTATATATGGCACCATGCAGAGTACTGTAAGTTAAGTAAAAGGTATATGCCTTTTTCCCCACGGTAGTGCAATCCTGGAGTTAGTATATAATAATATATAGTTAGGGATGTGTGGGGGGCACAACCCCCCAAATTGGGGTGTTTGGGGGTGTAGCCCCCCACCTTGTTTTATATTGTATTTTACCAAAAACTTCAAAACAATACATTTTAAACAATAGACATGCATAGTTACAACACTGATTACTAACTCTCCAGAAGACAATATGTACCCCATCCCCCCTAACTATATATACTAACTCCAGGATCGCACTACAGTGGGGAAAAGGGCATATACCTTTTACTTGCCTTATAGTACTCGACACAGTGCCATATATATATTAACTGCAGTTCAGTGAAATGAGATTCAGTGAAATGAGTTTTCAGTAATTTGAGTTTTCAGCGAAGTGGTCGGGGTGAAATTAAATGCAGTGAAATGAGATTCAACAAAACAAAGTAGACCCATGTGTATATATATATATATATATATATATATATATATATATATATATATATATATATATATTTTGATTAAAATCACTAATTAAAGTTAAAAAGATGGTTGTGACTCAAAGAATGGGGAAATGATTTATTATTTTAATACTTGATGTTAAGTTGTCAATCTCGGCTTCATTCTTGCTGGATGGGTTCGGAGCCGATCTTCGGCTCCGACTCGGCCACTTACTAAAGCTCGAGAGCTAATTTTACCAGCTCGAGGCAACCCTATATCCCATGATGCAAGGCGAAGACTACCCAGATCTCGTTTGCTGCTTTCGCTTGCGAGGTGCTTTTTTTACCAGCTCCAGGTAAGTTTCTTCAAATTCAGACTTTTAGTCTCATCCCTTTAGTTTTAGTCACCTTTGTTGTTGTGTAAACTTTTAACGGTTAATTTAACCCTATTCCCGTTAGTGTTCCCTATTTTTCTGGTTATTTATCCCTTCCCCTAAGTTAGGCCTTAAGCCTCCTCCTTTCCTAATTTTTTCTGTCAGGGATTCTGTGTGGTGTTTGAGTGTGTTTGTATCCCTGTTTAAATTTTTTATTATTGGATTGGGTGTTTATTGTGTGTGTGTGTATCTGTGTTTCTTTTTGTTACTTAGTGTTTCATCGACACAGCTATGTCGAAGGACACAAAGGTCTCAGGCTTCAATAAGTGTGACTCGTGCTGTCAGAAGATGTCTGACAGACGGTCACACTTCTTGTGTTTACTGCCTGGGACCTCTGCACCTGCAGGACTCTTGTGCTATCTGTCATGCCTTCAGCCCAAGAGTCCTGCAGGAGCGCAGAAATAAATTAATATTGAGGGGCTTATTAAAGCCTGAGAGCTCCCCGACTAAGTCGGCTCCGGGGAAGCCCTCGAAACCAGTTAAGCCTTCGGCTTCAAGTCCTAAGCCATCGGCTACTGGTTCTACTTCAGTGTCGAGATCGGCTCCAGCTGGAGCCGATCCTTCTATATTAGGAGTTACAGTATTGGCTCCATTCGGCGCCGATGCTGCTAAATCTAGGCACTCAGTGTCGGCTCCGGCTGGAGCCGACGTATCCTCGGCTCCTTCGGCTCCATCTAGCTCAAAAAAGAGATCACGATCCCCCTCGTTGGAATCAATACGTTCGGCTCCGAGATCACCCCTGCTCTCGGAGCGGAGCCATCGGAGCCATTCTTCTCGGTCGTCCAGGTTGTCCGATCACGATCTTGAGAGAGTGGTGAGTAGACTATTAAATTCTCAGGCATTGGCCCAAATGCTCCATAGCCCGTCTCAACAGACGGTAGCTATCACACATCCACCTAACATTCCTCCTTCGACTCTCTTACAGAGCTCGGAGCCGGAGCTCCTCGGAGCCGTGACTGTTGTGACTTCGGAGCCAATACCACTCCCCCCTTTCGGCTCTGTCATCCTCTGCTCCAATTTCCTCCTTGAGGCCTTCATTGGAGGGATCCGGGTGTCTGGTCTCTCTCGTCGGCTCCGAGGGGGCGAGTGGCATCGGACCCTTGTCCGACCCCGTTCTCCCTCTCGGAGCTTCGGCGTTGGTGATCTCAGCCCCGACATCGGCCTCGGAGCCGTCCCTGTCAGTGCGGCCTGGAGTTCCTATCTCTTCGGAGCGGGAGCCTTCTGGCCTCTCTGACGGGGGAGCCTTCGAGGTGATGAGGAGTGTACTAGCCCCTGGGCGTAGTCAACGGTCAGTTCCATCAGCTCCTCCCACTACAGTGCCTGCTGACATCTCTTCCCACTCTCTTGCTCCCGGACCCAGAGATCCAACGCCTCAGGTTTCCCCATTGGGAATATCTTCCTCTTCCGAGGCTTCTCCTGATCCGTCAGGTGAACCTCCGCGTAAGAGGACATGTAAGAGGAAACATCTAGACTCCCCCGAGTCTATTACATCCAATACTGATTTGGATGAGTCGGAGGGATCCCCAAGGTCCCCCTCTGAGGATGTCTTTTTCTCAGGCATCCTTGAACTCCTTAAGCAGAGGGGGAACTGGCCTTCCCTTAATCCTTCGGAGGATGAGTCAGTATACCTGGAGGCATTCGGGTCTCGACCCTCTACCTCCTGGGTGTCTCCACCTTTCGACCCTCTTATGGACGTGGTGGCTCAGAAGGCGTGGATGGCCCTGGATTCGGTGGAACCCATTCCTCAGAGGCCTTCTAAATTCATTACGGCCCCACCTGATAGGCAATATTTGACAAAAGGTGTCCCGGTTGATGCCATGGTGGTGGCTGCAGCCACCAAGAAGGAACTAGTTGATCCTTCAGTACCTGTCCATCCTCCTAACAAGGATTCTAGGACTATGAATAGGTACGGCAAGCGGATTTTTTCTTCAGCGACCTTTGCCATGCGATCGCTGAACTACTTGTGTCACTTCACCCGCCTTCAAAGAGATGTTCTTAAAGAGTTGGGAGAAGTTTTACAGGATCCGTCAGCTGCTGGGTCTCAGGATAAGATTAACTCACAGCTAGGAATCCTAAACTCCATTGTTAACTCCTCCATGCGACTCATTTCATATGCAGCTGATGGAGCGAGTAGGGCTGCAGGCACAGGAGTGGCTTTAAGGCTTCAATCCTGGATGCGGCTTTGTAATTTTGCAGATCCCTTCAAGGCGTTCTTCACAAACTCTCCCTTTGATGGCTCGACTTTGTTCGGACCTCAAGTGAAAGACACCTTGACAAGATGCGAACAAGATGGCAAGACTCTTTCTGCCGTAGGAGTCCGTTTCTCCACCCCTTCAAGACCTTACCCAAAATGTCAGAAGGGAGGGAAAATGTGGTTCCACAAATCTCAAGGAGTCACGCCTGACGCACAAGGTCAGTTTACCCCCAGAGGCAGAGGGGGTAACAACAACAGACGCCGCCCTAGAGGCAGAGGGGGTCCGCAGAATCAGGGAGCCTCTCTCTGACAAACCCTTCCAGCATCCCTGAGATGTTGCCCGATTGTCCACCTTCGGAGGCAGTCGGGGGAAGATTATCGCTGTACCCCAAAGCCTGGCTTTCCCTTTCTCAAGACAAATGGGTACAGTCGATCATATCTGAGGGTTACAAAATTCCCTTTATTCAAACCCCACTTCAGCAAAAGGGAACCCTTCCAGACGTTCCACCCAGTCTAAGGGAACTAGCAGTACCAGAGATTTCAAAACTGCTAGCAAAAAGAGCCATCCAGCCAGTCCCAGCAGACCAAATATGATCCGGTATCTACTCAAGGTTCTTTTTAGTACCAAAAAGACAGGGGACTGGAGACCAATATTAGATCTCAGCAAACTAAACAAGTTTGTAAAGAAAACAAGATTCCGGATGGTCACGTTTCAGTCCATTCTACCCTTTCTGGGCAAGGACAATTGAATGTGCTCGGTAGATCTTCAGGATGCGTACTATCACATAAAAATTCACAGGCACTCCAGAAGGTTTCTCCGCTTTCCGCTGGGGACCAGTCACTTCCAATTCAGAGCCCTGCCATTTGGACTCACTACAGCCCCCAGAGTGTTCACCAAATGTATGGCAGAGGTTACGGCTCACCTGAGACGTCAAGGATTCCAGGTGTTTCCATATCTAGACAACTGGCTCCTCACTGCCACCACCAGGCATCAACTTCTCCAAGCCAGAGATTACACCATTCACATTTGCAGAGAGCTAGGGATTTCTATAAATTTTGAAAAATCTGCCTTGTCGCCTTGTCAATCTATTACTTTTATAGGCGCCAAATTGGACACCGTACAACTTTCAGCAAAGTTAACAGACCAAAGGATCTTGGACATTCAAAATCACGTCCAGGTGATTCTTCTCAGCAACAAAATTCAGGCCAGATTTGCTCTGAAAGTATTGGGTCTTACGGTGGCCGCCATAACACTTCTTCCCCTTGCCCGCTTTTACATGCGTCTTCTACAATGGATGCTGTTTGCCCAATGGTCCTTTCAACAACTTCCCATGTGTCACAGGATCATAATAACTCCAATTTGCAAAAGGCATCTGACCTGGTGGATATCGTCCCCTCAAGTCCATCAGGGCAGACCCTTTGTTCCTCCCGCCCCGGTCGCCACGGTTACATCGGACGCCTCCCTGATCGGGTGGGGGGGCATTATCAGGGCAGGATGGTCCATGGCACTTGGCAACCTTTCGAATGCCACCTGCACATAAATGTCCTGGAGATGAGAGCAGTGCTTTTAACGTTGCAAGCCCTCAACGACTCTCTTCCCCTGGGAACTATTGCAGTCCAAACGGACAATATGTCCGTAGTGTGGTATATCAACAAGCAGGGCAGAACTAAGTCCTATCCACTGTGTCGAGAGGCTCTCAGACTTTGGCAGTGGGCAATCTCTTCTCAGCGGTTTCTGATAGCAACGCATATCCCCGGGAAATCCAACATCATAGCGGACAGGTTGAGCAGAGCTATTCTTATGCCTCACGAGTGGTCTCTCAAACAATCTGTGACGGAAGAAATTTTTCAGAAGTGGGGCCTTCCTTGCTGCGACCTTTTTGCTACACCTCAAAACAGCAAATGCCCAGACTTCTTCACTCTCTTCCCCCTTCCAGGTCATCCCCCAGAGACGCTCTAACCGAAGATTGGCCCTGGGGACTTCTTTATGCCTTTCCTCCCTTTCCTCTGATACCACAAGTAATTCAGAAAGCAACTGCCTTGAGAGCCAAGTTGATTCTCATTGCCCCTTATTGGCCTCGACAGATATGGTTTCCGTTCCTGCATCGTTATCTTTTGGTACAGCCATGGCATCTGGACCCGGTTCCAGATCTTCTGACCCACCAGTCGGGGCAGCTGCACCAATCCATACCTTCTCTCAACCTCACTGCTTGGTTGCTCCACTTCCATCCCTAGCCAGGCTTCCTATGATTTCTAATCCCGTCCGGTATATCATAGTAGCTTCCCTTAAATCTTCTACCAGAAGGATTTACACTAGTAAATGGCAACATTTCTCCTTCTGGGCAAAAGCTAGGAATATAGACCCCTATACTGCTCCGATTCATTCGGTCTTGGACTTCCTAGCCGAGATTTTTCATTCAGGATCTTCTTCCTCCACAGTAAAAGTTCAGCTGGCAGCCATTTCAAATTTTCATATAGGCTTGTTGGACCACAACATTATGTCACATAAACTTTGCAAGGCATTCCTTAGAGGTATTTTTTTACTTAAACCTCTGATTAGAGACCCCCCCCACCACAGTGGGATTTAAATTTAATTTTAACATCCTTGATTCTTCCCCCTTTCGAACCTGCGGCTGCCTGTTCATTGAAATTTCTTTCTTGGAAGACACTCTTTCTAGTCGCCATTACTTCTGCCAGGAGAGTATCTGAGCTTCATGCCCTCTGCATTCGTCCTCCCTACTTAATCTTCCACAAAGACAGAGTTTCTCTAAGGACTAATCCATCTTTCTTACCCAAAGTGGCATCGCAGACGAACTTAAATCAATCCATTGATCTTCCAGTTTTTTTCCCAAATTATTCTAATAGAGTGGAACAAAAACTACATTATATTGATGTTCACCGCCAACTCGGATATTATCTGGACAGAATCAAACATTTTAGGAAATCTGATCAACTGTTTTTATCCTATGCAGAGAACAGGAAAGGCCTGCCAGTATCCAAGGTAACTCTATCTAGATGGCTGTCTTTTGTGATTACTTGCATTTATCAGCTCAGAGGTAAAGAGTTGATTTCTAGGCCAAAAGCCCATTCTACCAGAGCTCTAGCTACATCTACAGCTTTTCAGGCTAGACTTCCAATAGACACTATTTGTGCAGCAGCCACATGGGCCTCTCCTCATACCTTTGTTTCACATTACAAATTAGACTTGGCCTCCAGAGACAGAGCGAATTTTGGTTCCACCGTTCTCAAGAGTCTGTTCCAGTGAGCCACCCAGGATAGAGGTGCTAGGGACGCGGTCCCATCCAGCAAGAATGAAGGTGAGATTGGCAACTTAACATTAAGAAGTTATGTACCTACCATAACGTTCCATGTTAGTTGTCTTCTCTCGCCTTCTTTCTTGCGTCCCGCCCACCATCCCCCTAGCCTGGTCAGACCGAGAAGATTGTGCCTCTTCCCTTAAGAGGCTTAATCCAATTTTTCCAACTAATCAGCTTTCTAGTGTCACTAGATTAGGTTGATCTTTTTCGGGGGATTATTATTATTATCATTATTACTATTATTACCTCTTCCTCCTCCTCTCCAATTGGAGGAATGTATTGCATAATTTCCTTAGCTACCAAACGAGATCCGGGTAGTCTTTGCCTTGCATCATGGGATATAGGGTTGCCTCGAGCTGGTAAAATTAGCTCTCGAGCTTTAGTAAGTGGCCGAGTCAGAGCCGAGGATCAGCTCTGAACCCATCCAGCAAGAAAGAAGGCGAGAGAAGACAACTAACATGGAACGTTATGGTAGGTACATAACTTCTTATTTTATTGCTCCTTGGATGTCATTTCCTTTTCTATATTTTCAAACTACTGATGTGCTTTTGTTTTTGTGTATATTATTAACTTACTTAAAACATACTGCTTCCATTCCTTTCTGCTTATTTTTGTAACATCTTGACAGTACTTTTTCCCTACTCTTTTCAATTAGTGCCATGGGATGTTTTGCATCCGCCTGAGCTACCACCAGCTCTGGCAGATGGGGCCTTGGTCTAACATTTCGTCCAAAGGATGACCCACTCAGGAGTGCAGCAATCTCCTTATGTAGTACTGTGGTGTCATTACTGGAAATTAATTCATGCACCTGGGGTGGGAATCAAACTCATAGCCTAATCTTCCAACATCAAAGGCAAGTGTGCTATCTGCTTGAGCTACTGAGACTGTATGCCAAGATATATTGTGCAGATTATCTTGCAGTTCCACACAGATCTGCATCCTCTGTATGGGCCTGTAACCTGCATCTTACCAAGTGTCATGATTTTGTCCAACCCCCCCATCCTCAGTATGGGATGCAATGAGAAGAGAATAATCTCTGGAACATATTTTCCCCCAGTCCTCCAAAGAAAGCAGAGCCAGCCATGGCCACTCGTTTCTTCTTTCCCTGGTCATTTCTTTGGTAGTCAAGCCAGTGTTCAAAGCAAGGGACCAGCATCATAGCTGGGGTCTAAGCAGCAATCAAACGACTTAGAATTCCATGCTTTGACTCCTTACTCTAACATTTTCTTCCTATAAGACATATTTTGCACTCATGTGCCAACATTTTGATTCTGCTACTGATGGTGTAGCACTTGCAGAACATTATCTTTCCACAGGTTCTAAACTTTTTAAAGCATATTAATGCTGATTCTGGTAATACTTCCTTCCACTTCCCTATCATCTTTCTGTGTGGTGAGTTTAGTAAATACATATATCATATGCTATGGTTTTTGCCCCTCTGGCCATTCCCTCAGTGGGGTATATCATTTCAAACAGCTTCCACAGTATGGTCTGCCTGATTGCTCCTCCCATTTTCCATTTCTTTTAGCAGTCAAACAAAACTCAGTGAAAGAACCTAGATTTTCTGGTTAATAAACTCTAAAAGACCGTGATACCTGGTGGGAAGGAGCACAGCTACAGTTCTATGCCATTGATCAGTTTGACAATCAATGGGCAGTCACCATGGTAAAAGTGAATGTGAAGGATATTTTCTGGGTGATACTGCTTAGGAAATCTTCATGGTATCAGTGAATGGACAATCTCCATGGTTACAGGTAATAAGCAGTTTCCATGGTGACAGTGCATAGTCAGTCTCCATAGCGATACTGCCAATACATCCTCTACTGTTAGAGTTGACAGACAGTCACTGGTAAGATAGTTACTTTTGTGATGCAGGTGTGCTTTGTAGCAGTCTCAGTCCTCAGAACATCAGTTTCTTTTCTTCCACAAAGAGTAAATAAGAGCAGTGCAAAAGATTCCTTGCCCATTGTTAGGGCAGTTACACATGCTGAATAAAGAACTCCTGATCACTGGCCCCCTTCTGACCAATCAACTCATTAATTTCCCGTCACTGGGGTGACAGTCAACAAAAGGCGATCATTCAGACAAACAATGGGCTGGTTTGAGTTTTTTTTCCTTTCCACACTTTTTCCTAGCATGCCCAGGAAAGCAACAAAAGGGAGCCATGCAGTGGGCTGAATATGCTGGCCATCACTCACCTCCATAAGGGATGTGGCCTGCAAAAATCTCTGACTCCTTCCCTGAAGCATGGGAAGTAGCTTTCCAGGTATCCATTAGGTTAAATTGCACTTCCCTGTGTGCCCACAGAGCACTGGCAACTCTTTCTTCTCCCTGGGAGAGGCAAGATGTCTATATCCCTTCACTCCTCTCCCGCCTTGCTTAGTTCCTCCAACACAGGCTGCTAATCGAACCCTGATTGCCTGGGTCTCAGTAAGGCTCTATTCCTCTGCATGGCAGAGCCAGGGTAGTTAACCAGTCATTTTTCTAAGTCCTATGAAAAGTCCACATCCAAACATAGGTCAGAAACAGAAATTAAACTACATTACTATTGGATCAGAGTGGACATAATATTACAATACCTGTTCCAGAATTTTATCCAGCAACAAAACGAAAACAAGTAATGTCATACTGCAAGGCTTTCTACATAGAACTGCTGGCCATTCTCTTTTATAACAGTGATCCGTGCCTGCATAATGTGTCCACTTTACCACGGCAGCAGTGTCACGAGTGGACAGGTTAATCACAAATATTTATTTATCCCCATTACAAAATATGTCGTGTATATAAAAATTATAAAACTTGAGATATTTATTTATTTATAGATTCATTTGTTAGCCAAAAACATTCACTAGATACAAGTATCTTTGTTCAGATGTTATAGAAAAGCTGTCATCTCTTCAGACATTTGTTCAAAATCACAATACATATCTGAAACCTGAAAGTCTCAAATACAGGTCTACAGGATATGTCATTAGCGGGTGATAGTTACAACACTGTGGTATGCTTCAGCTGTATTAAATTTACATGGACATATATTTGTACAGTGGTTTCATCGTGAAGTAATGTACCTGGGGAATGTCAGAGTTGATAGAAACATAATCCAGAAACATACCGGCTATAATTAATGGCGATGGAAAATAAACACACAGACACAGAAATTCACTCAAATATTTATAGATAACAACCACAATAGAAAAAATACAAAAATAGAATAAATAAAAATTCAAGATATCAGCTAACACAATTACAGAAGCAACGGGCACACAGAAAGAGGGAGCCATTCATGTGTTTGGAGTTTATTTCTTAGCCTGTCAGTCCTTCAGGTTTCTCTGACATCTTCACTCTCCTCCTGTTTTATAGCAGGTCTCATTTACTCTTTGGGATCATGTTCGTTTGACAGTTTTACTGCAGGAATGCTTATAAATAGGAAGGCATCCTAACAGGAGTCCCTGCAGACAGGTTTACAAAGCCTGTTAGATTAGCAGCTAAGTAGCCATGTGTGATGACAGCACTGGCTTATGTTACACTGCCCCATTAACACCAAGGGCAATTAGAGCTCACATTTTCCCTAAAAAAAGGAACAGTTGTGGGCCAGGAGGTCATTCCCGGACAACAACAACAACAATCAGAAGAACAGGACTCATGCTGGTCACCTGTTAAGTTATGGGCAATGTTAGCACCACAATCCAGCTATTCTACTCTTGTTTACATAAAAAAGAAAGAATTTGTAAAGCCCTGTTTTGCCAGGTAATATTAGAGTACATTCAAAGGCTATGCTGCTAACAGTTTGCAGCTTTCTGTACCTAAACTATCAGAGATTGTGTGGAACGAAACCTGTATTTTATGAAATCAGTTAATCAAATAGTGTAGCTGCTTGTGCACACTACAAAAGGAGGTATGTACATATAGAGTTGGAACACAGGAAATCACAGAAGTCTACCCTACACTCCAGTGAGTGCAGCTTCAGTGAGTGGCGTTTTGTTTGATCGAAACCACGTCTTCCTAGCGTGTGGCACCAGGGTGCACTGCAATGTGTTTTTCACTATTTGCCATTGTTGTGTGACCTTGAAGTTGGAATATATAAGTAAGGGTGGGTGAGGGGGGGAGGCAAGTCCCCTCATATGAGGGGGTTCAGGTGATCTTCCTACCAAAAATATGAAAAGAAACAATAGTAAGCATAAAAAATGCAGATACTGTGATAGAAGGCAACTTTTGATCACTAAGACTTCTGACAGGATGTTACCAATTCAGCAGTTTGGCAGAGAAATGCTTGGTGTAATCAGAGACAGGAGTGAACTAATCACTGTCAAGTGAAATATGAGGAGTACGTGTTGAGTGGGGGGAGGCAGAGAAGAACAGAAAAATTAGTCACTTCATTGAATGTGTTAAAACAGTAACATGGTAGAAAACAACCAAAGAAACAGTAAGAGCTAGCATGCAGAAAAGTAGGTCAAGATAGTATGCACCATAAACGACCACACTCATAAACAGACTGGATGTAAGACGTCAATCAGCAAACTGTCATAACATCATATAGTGTAATGTCTATATGGAGAAAATAATATACAAAGTACACAATTGCGGTATGTACAATTGTTGGGCATGGGATGTGCAAAAGAGTTAGGCTTGAATAAAATGAGGTGAAAACTGGAAAGGAGAGAAACAGAAAAAACATAAAATGCAATAAAATTTAAAAAAAGGTGTGAGGGAAAAGGTGTACAGCTATTTCCTACTCAGGTTCTGGAGATCCAGACAGTACTATCTAGTTTGTCCATGTTTATTGGTAAGCCAGGGTGTGCCCATATGCACACTCGTAGAAGGAGGACCTCAGTGGCCCACCAAACAGACCTCTTACAGTGTGACTGAGTGAGTTAAGCAAACCCTGAGTGGAACAACATGACATGCTGGACTGTGTGTAATCCAAAATCCTGAAATTTACTTCTGTTTTAGCATGCATTATAACAAAACACAAGCTAATAAATAAACATATTGTTATATTTTAATACACAGTAATAGCTTACATTTCTAGTACTTAATCTAAAATAATTCAAAAAGCCTAAGTGGTGTGAGATGTGTGCTGTTAGATGAAGGGTCCCACCAAAAATGGTCCACATTGGGCCCCACAATTAAGGCTGGGCCTGGTCTGAATTACCACAGGCAAAGTCCCATACCATATCCTTGCAAGCTATAGGTTTCCCTCTATGGCCCAGGAAACCCAAAATGCACACTTAAACATACTAGAGACACTCCTCATTCAGCCCACCACCATATTCATGGGTGACTTTCACTACCTCACTATAAAACGGGAATCAGGCATGACCCCAAACATTCAGGCCCAGAGATTCCTTGACTTTGTAAACATATAGACCCTGGATTAGCTATTCCATGCACCCACTAGGGGAGCTAATATTCTTGACCTGGTCCTCACAAACATGGGAGAACATTGCACCCTCCCTAGTGTAATGTCCTTACTGGTCAGGTTGCACCATAAAGCTGAAATAAAAAAATAAAACCTGAGACCCTAGCTAACCAACCCTGGAACTATTAGAAATTAGCCTAAGGCAAACTTCCTAATAGTAAGTGACATCCTGGCAGAATTCAAGCCCCCCCCAAAAAAAACCCTGGGAACACCACTGCCTATGTGGTATTGTGCATGGAAAACTTGAACAATCATGTTAATGGCCAGAAAAAGACAGTTGTATCTACTTGGAAGAGGCACAAGTCAAATAAAATAAATAAAAAAAAAAACAAGCCACCTTGTGGGATTCCATCATTAATAGATTGTATAACAAAAGGAGGAAAATTATGACAAAAAATAGGAAGTACAACGCACAGCAAGGTAAAAACTCCCTTGTCAATTTAAACAAGCAATTCAGGAGGGCTAACCAAGTCTACCAAGCCAAATTTGAGGTAAAATTAGCCTCCCAAGCCAAGGACAATTACAAGGCATTCTTCAGCTATTTCTGCAACCTCAATGGCAATACAGAGCTGTGTGATGAAGTAATTGTAAATGGAGCCATCTATACTATGTCACAAGATATAGAAAATCTACTGACTGACAAATTTAGCTCCAATTTTAAACCCCTTCTCTCCCCCCCCCGACACCCCTCAAGAAATACCCTCAATTATAACTCCAACTGTCACTAGGGAACACATCCTCACTGCACTCTCCAAGGCCAAGACCATTGCATCTATGGACCCCAATAACATCCCAGGATGCCACTTTAATAGCATAAAACATAAGCTGTCAGGACCACTCAAATCACTATTTAACTGTAGCCTCCAGAGAGGCTTCATGCCAAGTGAAAGGAGGATTGCAACCCTCATACCTCTGCACAAGGATGAGCCATCTATGGCCCTGGGTAACTAGAGACCCATAGGTCTGCCTAGCCTCATATGCATAACCATAAAAAAAAATATCATAGAAATGATAGGAAACTTTCAGACACTGGATCCACCTCAGTTTGGTTTTGTCAAGGGCAGGTCATGTCTACTCAGTATGATGGTCTTCTTCAAGAAGGTCACAACAGTGTGCACTGCTAACCTTGACCTGGTCAAAGCATTCTATACACTACCCCACTTGAGCATTGTAGACAAACTCATGAAATTAGGCAATCCCCTATGTCACCTGTTGGATAGCCGGCTGACTCACAGAGGGGACCCAAGAAGTAAGGATAAGGGAGTTTACCTCCACAAACAGGCCAGGAAATAACAGAGCCCCTTAAGGCTTGGTGCTGGGGCTGCTCCTCTTTTCCATCGACTTCTCTGAAGTCCAGGCCAAGATCAAGGATCTCTGGCTGAGAATGTTTGCAGATGATTGCAAACTAGGCACAGTAACAGTATCCCCCAAAGACACAAACATCTTTCAAACAGGCCTGACACAGGATAATATATGGTGCCAGAGCCACAATCTAAAACTCAATGCTAAGAAATGCATAATAGTATCCTTTGGGAAGATGGCTACTCTTGGAAACTGTAGACACTGAAGACAAACCAGAAGAACAAAACACCCATTCACAAATGGAACAGTCCTCAGGTTGAAGCAAGCAGCACCTGTTCACAAATGGAACAGTCCTCAGGTTGAAGCAAGCAGTTGCACAATCCAAAATAACACAAGTAATATTAATCATCTGCAAAATACTCAAGATAAAAAAGGATGAAACCTATGAACCTATGAATCCCTCTCTTGTTAAACAATTCTAACAGCTCATTATGAAATTCAGAACCAGCCAACAATCCTGCAGGAAAACGCCACATGCACGATCCCTTAGGTACAATATTTAACTTAATACACTCTAAAAAATACACATTATTGAGCTGCAATTTCTTAATTTTTAACAATAAATAATCCAATTCAGAAAGCTGATCAATAAAATTTGTAACTCCACTTACTTGTTCATTAAAAAAGAAGTCCGTTTAAATAACAGTCATTTAAAACAGGGGGAACATTTTGCCGAACAGTTCTATTATTTAACACTGTATTCTGTCCGTTATTGGCCTGCCGAATACCCACGGGTAAATATTACTCAAATGTCTTTCTAGTTCTGAAACGGCTACAGTGTTTGTGTCTGTGCCTCTTCATTACTCGCCCTCCGTTGCCACCATGGGGTGATATCATTCTCCGAAGAAGTTTCTGTAGAGATTCATGGGATTTTTTAAATAAAATTGATGGATCTACCTTCCAGGAAGATTTTGTATTCATCACAATTGACATTAAAGGTTTATACTCTATCTCACATGATGTAGGTATAAGTTGGTTTTATGATTTTCTTATAGAGAAAGAGGTCCCACAATTACAAGTAAATGTGTTGGTACAATTGTTGGAAATAGTGTTATTTAATAATTGTATTTTATTTGAGAAAGAATTGTATGTGCAGAAAAGAGGGGTGGCTATGGGTTCCCCCTGTAGTGGTATATATGCAAATAATGTTATGCTGTATTGAGAGAGAAAATAGTTACAGAATTCAAAGTATTTTAAGTATTGTCAACTCTACACACATTTTCTGAATTATATGTTCCTTTTATGGGATGGTCCAGTGGATGAGATCTCAAGTTTTTTGAACTATATTAATGACACAGCATCTTTTTTGAAATTCACCCATTGTGTGGGGGTGGGTGAAATTTCATCTTTAGATCTATATCTTTTTAAAGATAGAGTAAACAAGAGATTTGTATTCAAAATATTTAGAAAGGAGACATGCTCAAATACTTTGCTCCATTTTTCTAGTGCCCACCCTTTTAAACAAAAGCGAGCAGTTATAAAGGGACACTTTGTAAGGGTGGCTAGGATAGTATCTACAAAGGAGTTGTTCCTAGACGACTGTGATAATTTGAAAAGTATGTTTTTAAGATGAGGTTATCGTATTTATGTAATAAATTAAGTGATGCTGGAGGCGTTGAATAAAACGGAAAGGGGACACTTTGCTCCCACCATTAGAGAGACTATGTTGAATAATGTGATAAGATCTGAGGAGTGTTAACACGTACACCAAGTGTTAGTAGTATGTTGTTTGAGACAGGAGGGAGGGGTGTTGAGCTAGTGAACCTCCAAAACCATGGCAATGTGTTTACTAACTCATTTATCACTACATTTTGTGTAAATAGTAAGCAGATTTGTGATATACTTATGAAAAACTGGCAAGTTTTGAAAATGGATAAGGACATTAGGGACATTATAGGGGACAGACCCATGGCTGTATATAGAAAAGGAAAAAGTTATGAGACTGAATAGAGAGACAAATAAAAGAAAGACCAAGTGGGTGTATGAAAAAAATGTGGATTTTGCCCACAGTGTCCATATATAATTGAAATTGATGTAGTTATAGTCAATGGGCATGAATTGAAGTTAGATGGGAAATATTCTTGTATGACAGAAAGGGTGGTATACTGTGCTCTGTGTTGCCAATGCCCATGTTTTTATGTTGGAAAAACAGATAAGAAAATTAGAGCATGTATATTTAAACATCTAAGAGAAATTAAACTAAAAAAGGAGACAAATGCCCTGGCTAAGCATTGTATGAGCAACGATACACAAGCTTTCAAGTTTTTTGTTCTGAAATCTCTAGTTTTAAATGAAAGGAAAGGACCCTGGACCTTATTGTTAGACAAACATGAGCTTATGTGGCAATTAAGTTTGAATGCTGTGTTGGCCACGGCTAAATGAACAGGTGTCGATTAATAACATTTTAAAGATGAAAGCAATGCAAAGGCAGAAGGAACTGCATACATTGAAGGTTCTGTACTGTAGTAGTAATTACACCTGCCTGATATGCACAAGGGCCTGGGTTTCATTCCCAGTTTTTACATACACTGAATTATATACATAGTTATATGGAAAGATTTATACATATATATATATATATATATATATATATATATATATATATATATATTTTATATATATATGTGTGTGTGTGTGTAGTGTGTGTGTGTGTGTGTGTGTATATATATATATATATATATATATATATATATATATATATATATATATATATATATGTTTGTATATATTTATTTATGTATGTGCATATATAAGATGTTTATGTATGCTTATAAGTTGTAGGGTAGACTATTTAATAGTTTTTTAAAAAATGAAACTGGAGGTGTGGTTTTGGAATGATGCCAAGGGGGTGTTTTAGTATAAATGAAACATTGATTTGGTGACTTTTTATCTGATGAAGTTTCCATTGGGGAATGAAAGCACTTGCCTGTGAGAAAATAAACCTTGAACTGTTCTGTTTCATCCTTTTTTATCTTGAGTATTTTTGCAGACGATTAATATTACTTGAGTTATCTTGGATTGTGCTACTGCTTGCTTCAACCTGAGGACTATTCCATTTGTGAACAGGTGCTGCTTGCTTCAACCTGAGGACTGTTCCATTTGTGAACGGGTACTTTGTTCTTGTGCTTACTCCTGGAAACTGCCACATTAATAATATACCCCTAACAGTAGACCCAGTGGTCAGGGATTTCGAAACGTATAGCTACAGTAACCAGGACTTTGATCATCATGTACCTACAGTTGTAAGGAAATCATTCTATGTTGCACAATTTATAAGCAAAGGTAAGGCATCTAGGTCCAGAGATATCAATGTTCCACTGTACTTGGCCCACATGAGCCCATTCATTGAGTACAATGCCCACTTCAGTATGTATTTGGCCAGGCATATGTAACATGTGGAGAGTGCACAGAGGTTCCTCATAAAAAGAGTACAGGTTGTAAACAATAATTCCTGCACAGACCGTCTCAAAGCCCTATTCCTGTACTCAGTCTACTACAAACCTCTGAGAGGTGATCCAGACCTGGCCTACAAAGCATCCACTGATGCCACTCTGATGGACCTGTTGCTCATCCACAAAATAAATAGAATCAAAATTACCCAATCTAGGAACTTAAACCTTGTCTGCAACATAAATAGGACATAATAACCAATAAAACCAAATCAATACACACCAAACCAACAAAATAGCCAAGAATACATGGTGTGCAGAAATTGTCAGAGACCACACGACTAACTGGGTAAATGATCATGTTTCAATAACCTCATAATAAAACAGAACATAAATAGGACATGTTGGAGACACAGGTATGTGTCTCAGAGACTACCCCTTCTCTGGAACATGCTTCCCATCCCTAACAATTCATGTGAAACTTAGACCAGTGGACAGGGAAGTCGAAATGTATCCATGGTCTGGTACCTATATGTCTAGTAGAAAGAGACATCCAGTAAGTGCTTGAACACCCATACCCAAGCCTACATATACACCTTAAAATAACCCTGGGGTGTCAGATACATTTGGGAAGCATAGCTAGGCTTAAAAAGAACCATTGTGGTCATTAGCCTAGTAATCACTTGATTTGTCTAAACATGAGCTAAACTCTTGGCTAAGCTTATAAGGGCCTCAGGGCAAATAGCCTAGCAACATCCTATGATTGTATGATCCCATGTGTTTTGTATAAGTGATGTATGTGGGTATATGGTGTGACAGAGAATGATGTGTTAAGTGTCACTGAGGAATGTGGCTATATGGTGAGGGTGGTGATGAAGCAGCCTTGTGACTGATGGGTGTTGGCATGTTTGTGGTAGGGGATGATGGAGCTGGATTCAATGATGGGGAGAGTACATGGTGACAGAGTGATAGTGGTGTGTTACAGACATTGGTAGGAGTGGCTATAAAGATGTGGGAGGGGATAATGGTATGTTAGTGTCACTGATAAGGAGTATAAGGTGTATGAGTGGATGAGTGTTAATGCCACTTCCACAAGTGGGCATATGGCTTGGGAGGAAATTTGTTATTGTTATTTATGGATGTGAGTATATGGTGTGGGAAATTATGATGTTATACTGTCAATAGCCTGTGTATTTATAAGGCACAGGAGGGGGTAATGTGATTGTCTCATTGGTCGGAGTAGGCATATGGTGTAGAAAGAGATGATGTGGCAAGTGTCACTGAGGAACATGGGGATGTATCATGGAAGGGGATGATGTGTTAGTGTCACTGAGGAACATGGGGATGTATCATGGAAGGGGATGATGTGTTAGTGTCACTGAGGAACGTGGGGACGTATAATGGAAGGGGATGATGTGTTAATGTCACTGAGGAACATGGGGATGTATCATGGAAGGGGACGATGTGTTAGTGTCACTGAGGAACATGGGGATATATCATGGAAGGGGATGATGTGCTAGTGTCACTGAGGAACATGGGGATATATCATGGAAGGGGATGATGTGTTAGTGTCACTGATGGGTGAGGTCACGTTTCAGGAGAACAGGAAAATGATGTGTTAGTGTTTTTGGAAGGAGTGGGTATGTGGTGGAGGGGGATATGATGTGTTGGGTGAGGGTATAAGGTGTGGTAGAAAACAACAATGTTGGTGTTGCTAATAGGTGATGTGCCAGTATAATTTGTGAGTGTGGGAGTACAGTGCGGGATGTGATGATGTGCTGGAGTTACCAATGTGTGAGGGTATATGATGTGGGACAGGATGATGTATTGCTGTCACTGATGGGTGCCCGTATACAGAACAGGAGGGGATGCTGGCAGATTATGTACTCTTACTGCTGAGAAGTGGCTAACTGCTTCCACTGCTGTTAGTGACACACACTAGAATACTGATGCAGCACACTTCCAGGTAATCTGCTCCTATCCTTAGACGTGTGACAGATGGCTTCAACTCTGCACATCTGAGAATATCACTGAGAGTGGTCAGTACTGCTGGTAGTCACCTGCATGCACACATCATGCTGCTGTTCACCTGCATGCACGTGTCATGCTGCTGTTCACCTGCATGCACATGTCATGCTGCTGTTCACCTGCATGCACACATCATGCGTATGTCCACCGGTATGCACACGTCATGCTTATGTCCACCTATATGCACACGTCATGCTTATGTCCACCTGCATACACGCGTCATGCTGCCGTCCACCTGCATGCACACATCATGCTGCCGTCCACCTGCATGCACACGTCATGCTGCCGTTCACCTGCATGCACATGTCATGCTGCCGTTCACCTGCATGCACATGTCATGCTGCTGTTCAACTGCATGCACACTTCATGAGGCACATGGTTTCAGCTCTGCACATCTAAGGATATCACTGAGAGTGCTCAGTACTGCTAGTAGTCACCTGCATGCACACATCATGCTGCCGTCCACCAGCATGCACACGTCATGCTGCCGTTCACCTGCATGCACACATCATGCTGCTGTTCACCTGCATGCACACATCATGCTGCCATCCACCTGCATGCACACGTCATGCTGCTGTTCACCTGCATGCACACATCATGCTGCTGTTCACCTGCATGCACACATCATGCTGCTGTTCACCTGCATGCACACATCATGCTGTTATTCACCTGCATGCACACATCTTGCTGTTGTAAGAACCATTGCTGAAGGTTGTCCAAGTAGGTCAACACATTAAAGCTTTGCTTTTCAGAATCCAAGTGATGATGAGGGCTGAGTCAAATGCCTCTCAGATATGTCCGACAACAGAATCCTGCTCTCATGCCCCGTTCCAGGGAACACATGATCCAGATCCAATGTGTGCTGTTTCACTGTGCATAAAGTCAGCAGATCAAATCTCATTAGGAAGATTAGAGACCTGTATTTTATGCTTTAACCTGTTGCTGCTTTTTTTCCTGCCAGATATGAATAACCTTGCATTCAGTCTAATATCTAATTCTAATTCCATGAGTACCTTTACCTTACTTCACAATAAAATGTTGCCATATTTTAATTCCTATTTCTATGTGCTTCTTTCCATATAATAAAATAAAACAGCTGCCTTTGTGTTAGCATTATGTCTACTCTGTAAATATTTGTTCATATTTTTAGCACCCACAAATAGATCAACATTATTTAACATACCAGCCACTTCTGTAGTCACTTCAACAATGCAGCATTACAGGTTCAAGTCAAATAAAGTCTTAAATAAATGCAAAGGTATAGTTTTCAGCTCCACAACAACATAGCAAACTAGATAGCGTTTTAACCAGTCCCATGCGGTACCAATTTTTAAGAGGAGCTGTGTTCCATTTTTAACTTAGTGTTTACTAGAGTTTGAGATGCAACTGCATAAACCCACTGAACCAACAGCAATGGCAGCAGTGTTTATTATTTATTATTGTCAGTAATATTTCAGAAGCAGGCATTTCAGGACTGAGCACACCGTGCTAATACACGCAAGTATCCATGATTCCTATATTTATCCTTATTTATTTAGTTTGTTCACCAAGGTACACTGAGCACAATAGACCATTTGCAGCCACAGACCAGGTGAATAAATCGACATAAAATAAAACAGAACTGATTCACAAACATGGATGAATCACACAAGGTACAGAGTCCAGCACACAATGGAAACAAGGGTCAAATATTAACAGAGGAGAAAAACAAATGTGGATTCATTTTAGTAGTAAATATTGGAGGCAAGAATAAGGGGAGAACAAAGACTGGCAGCAGAAGTGATGTATGTAGGTGAGGTGGGTCTACTTCATAACAATGAAATTTCATAACGTTGAATTTCATAACATTGAGACCAAAACATCTAAATCCCAAAACACTGAAAACCCAAAACATTGAAAACTCAGAACATTGAAAGTGTGCTTCATAGCATTGAAAACTACAATGCATATGTAAATAACATCATCTACACCTATAACAACACCTAACTAACAAACACACTTTCTACTGTTTCCGGTGAAGGGTCTGCTTCATAACATTGAAATTTCCTAACCTCACTGTATCACAATCACCATACACTGAGGTTAGTCAATTAACCTTTTTCCACTGTAGTGCGATCTTGGAGTTGGTATATTTAATTTACGGGGGTGGGGGTGGGGGGCAGAGCCTCCCTGCAGAAATGTAGTAGAAAGTGTGTTTTTTAGTTAGGTGTTGTTGTAAGTGAAGGGGATCTTATTTACTTGTGCAATGTAGTTTGTTAGTTAGGTGTTGTTGTAAGTGAAGGGGATCTTATTTACTTGTGCAATGTAGTTTTTAATGTTAGCGCACTTTCAATTTTCTGAGTTTTCAATGTTTTGGGTTTTCAGTGTTTTGAATTTTCGACGTTATGGTCTCAATGTTATGAAATTCAACTTTATGAAAGTTCAGTGTTATGAAGTAGACCCGGTGAGGTAGGAGTCACGTGATATGTTCACTCGAAAATCACTTGTAGTCAGGTTTTGGATGGAGGTGTCTTTTGAGTTGCGCTCTGAAAGTATGGAAAGATGACATTTCTTTTGGGTGACAGGGAGGGATTGCCAGAGTTTGGGTGTAAGAACGGAGAAGGAGGGGTTGGCACAGTGCAGTTTAGTTTGGGAGATTTGGAGTGACGAAGTCAATTAGGAGAAGTTGCAAAGATCATAGGGGTAGTTTTATTATGGAGTTTGGGGGTAGTTTTATTATGGAGTCTGGGGGTAGTTTTATGATAGAGTTTGGGGGTAGTTTTATGATGGAGTTTGGGGGTAGTTTTATTATGGAATTTGGGAGTAGTTTTATTACGGAGTTTGGGGGTAGTTTTATTATGGAGTTTGGCAGAAAAAGGCAGGAAGGAACCTTGTTGAAGTAGATTGAAAAGTTGAGACCCTGGGAGTAGCTCAACTCTGTATGTGACTGGGAGTCATCAGGCTTTGGAGAAGGTGGTGTAAAGCTGTTTGGGGGCATACCTCTCAACCTTGTAGCTCAAGAAATCTGGATAAAACCCAAAATAATGGGAGAACAAATGTCCAAAATCATGGACAGATTTTAAATATTGCTCTTATAAACTTAGAATGTTGCTAGAATAGCAGGTTTTCTGATACCATGCATTTTCTTAAGGATGTGAAGTCTGAAACTCAAATGTCTGCCTTTATTTACTGACCTCAGTCCTCAATGTTTTACAAGAGACCACATATTTTATGCAGAACAGACCAAACATATGAGACAAAAATCTGGACAGTTGAGAGGTGTGTGTGTGTGTGTGTGTGTGTGTGTGTGTGTGTGTGTGTGTGTGTGTGTGTGTGTGTGTGTGTGTGTGTGTGTGTGTTGGGGGGGTGGAAATTAATTGGTAGATTTTGCTTTCTATGGACTGTAGAGTGGATGAGTTGTTTTTAGAGGCTGTGGCTATGTTGGGGAGCCCTATTTGTGGATGAGTTGTTTTTAGAGGCTGTGGTTATGTTGGGGAGCCCTATTTGTGGATGAGTTGTTTTTAGGGGCTGTAGCTATGTTGGAGAGCCCTATTTGTGGATGAATTGTTTTCAGAGGCTGTGGCTATGTTGGGGAGGCCGTACTGGAGTTGAACTAGGAAGATTCCTTTGTCTATTGTAGCTCTTGCTGCTCTGGAGCCAAAGGGATATATTTTCTGGAACCAGAATAAAAGAGTCTCAACCATTTTCCTGGTGTTTTCAGTATGGTTATGGAAGTTAAATTACAAGTCCAGCCATAAACCAAGGTATTTAAAGAGCATGGTTGTTTCTATTGGGGAACTATTGAGTTCTGCGATGCTGAGATTTTTAGGAGTTCTTTTAGCTTTTGTGAGTTTTCAAATAACACATTTTTTGTTGTTTAGGAATAGCTTATGGTAGCCAAGAATTAAAGGAGTGGAGGTCAGACTGAAGCAGGGTTTGGACAGTTGAATGTGGGGGATTGGATTGAAGGATAACCATGTCATCAGAGTAAAGTAGGGTGATTGCAAATCCCTGAGGGACTCCTTTGGTAAAGGGTGCGGGAGGTGATAGGGATGATCCAGTTTTGACTCTGAAATACCTATTTGTTAAGAAATTTTGTGACCAGGAGACAGTGTTGCAGCAAACTCTGATTTCTTGGACAAAGTGAAGAAGGAGGAAGAGGTGATCAATAAGATCAGAAACTTTAGTAAGATCAGTGGAGAGAGCACCTGAAAGGTTTTCTTTATTATGTTGAGAAGGATCTCATCTGTAAGTGGCCACAGTGCTGACATTGTGCTCCGGACAGCCTACAATCCATGCTGTTTAAGAGTGAGGTGGGTGCATCAAGGAGTATGTTTTCTAGCAAGGATTCAAGGTCTTTGTGAGTGATTTCCTTAACACAAAACAGGGGGATAAAAGGTGGTAGTCTGCATGAGTTAGGGAGAGGTACAGGTCATGGTAGTAGGGAGAATCCTTAGTTACCAGACAAAATTAGAAGCATGGCAGTTAACATGCCAATATTACTTAGTGCTAACACTCTGAGGGTACTGAAAGGTAATGTTACCTACCAGACTAACTGTGAAACATGGCAGCTAACATGCCAGTATTACTTAGTGCTAATACAGGTTCATTTCCAGAGAGATAATGTTACCTACCAGACTTGGGAACAGGAAATTCATCCATGCTTTGGCACTTATGTCTGTAATGGATACAGGCAACCTGTAAATGGTTCATCTCCCAGTCCCCCTGCTTGTATATGTTTCATCTCTCAAGCCTCTGCTTATACTTATCAAGGGTGCAAGAACTTGTCAGAGATCTGGGATGCATGGCTAGGTTTAAAAAGCACCATGTGGTCATTAGCCTAGTAAACACTTATGAACCTATGAACCTATAACTTCATGCTACTACAGGTTAATTTCCAGAGAGGTAATATTATCTACCAGACTTACCTAGAACCATAGCAGCCACCATGCCAGTATCACTTAGTGCTAATACCGGTAGTATCCTGAGCGATAACATTACTTACCAGACTTACTTGGAGACATGGCAGCTACAGTAAGGTTGTATAAGTTGCACTTACCCATAACAGCAGATGTTCAAATTCCTTATTGCTGCAGTATCCTTTAGACTATATGAACTGATTCCCCACCTAGAAAACAACAACCAGCCAGCCTCAAAAATGTTCTGCCCCCCCACCCCCCCCCCCCCACACACACACACAGTTACTCTGGCTACTGATTGGCCAGCCCAGAAAAGGGAAATCAGCAGTCAGAGTGAAGATTTCTTCAAGACATTCTTGGCCATTCAGAGACAGAAGAGGCTAATGATCCTGAACCAATAACTTTAATATCCAACCACTCAATAAAGTAGAAACACAAAGAAACCTATATTATATCCCAACAACAACTATATACAAAAGTGGGGGGGGTGAATGATGAGTGTGGCTACTGCAGCAGTGAGGAATTCGAACATCCACTGTTATGGGTAAGTCCGACTTACGCAAGTGCAATATTTATTTATTTTTATTTATTTTACATTTGTTAACCGGGCTGGTCTAGCTGGATATATTTCCATTTTCAGTAGAGGCCCAGGGAGAAAAGCTCCAGCAAGATAACAGAAAGAGAAAAAAAAAAATAACAATTAACAATTAAAATGTAATTCCATGCTTAAAAAGGATAGTAATTAAAAAAAAGAAAAAAAAAATTTACATGCTAAAAGTATTTACACTTAGAAAGGCATCAGTAAATAATATATATTCATAAAGAGCAGTGCAAGAAAGTAGTACAGTAAGTTAACATAAGGAAGTTTTCACTTCTTATACAATATTATTCAACTGTATATAGAGTAGAGTTTAAAACAGTGCAAGACTCGCTTGCAAGCTTAATAATTTAAAAGTTTTGAAGTTTGTAAGGAAATGAGAAGTAAAGTACAGAGGTGGGAGAGGGTGGAGAGGGTAGTTAGTCAGGGTTGCTACAGGGGCATAACCAGTGAATTTTGAGGTATTTTTTAAGTTTTTGTTCAAAGAGAGGCAAGGATGTTATTAGGGTTAGTTCAGTAGGTAGCAGGTTCCAGTTCTTTCCAGCTGTGTTAGTAAAAAGGGAGTCACCAGCCATGTTATTAGATTTTATTATGGTTGCGAGGAGTTTGCCAGAAGAACGTAGGGAATTCAGATTTTTATAGGGGATAAGGAGATTGGAGAGTATAGGGGTGGCTTTGGGTTGGTAAAATAATTTGTGGCCAATTGAAAGTTGGGCAATAGTGAGTTGGTTTTGGAATTCAAGCCAGTCTAGTTGCTGAAGATTCAAACAGTGGTGGGTTCTAAAGGGATTACCAGTGGCAAATCTGGCGATGTTGTTGTAGGAGGTTGTAAGTTTGTTAAGATTATGTTTCTTTAGGTTGGTATAAATAGGTGATGCATACAAAAGAGTAGAGATTAGATGGGAATGAACAATTCTGGTTCTGGCTACTGGAGTTAGGAAAGGTTTTATTTTGTATAAGGAGCCTATTTTTCTGTTTACTGTTTTAATGGTGTTATTTATATGGTGATCAAACGTAAGGTTATTGTCTATGGTTATTCCTAGTAGTTTAGTAGTAGAGTCAGGGGATATGACAGTGCCATTATTGGAAGAAACTGAGAAGTCTAAGTGGGCAGACTTGGTAGTGGGGGAAAAGAGAAGGAGTTTGGTTTTTTTGGCATTAAGGAGGAGGCAGCGTTTTGTAAACCATGTTTCTACAGTGTTAAAAACAGTTTGAGTTAGCGAATATAGTTCTGATAGGGAGTTTGCTGAGCATACAAGTGTTGAATCATCTGCATATTGAATGCAGGTGGCTTGAGGAATTGCTATGTGGAGGTCATTGATAAATAATGAAAAGAGTGGTGATCCAAGAATAGATCCTTGAGGACTATGGTCATCATTCTCATGGCTACGTGAGAATATGGATCTAGGAGTCCCTAGGATCCTAGTAAAATTTGTTCTGGATCTAAAAAAGGAATCTAGTTTGTAATGCTTTCTAAATGTATGCACAGAGGACCATGTAGCTGCCTCTAAAATGATTCTAGAGTCCAGCCCTCTCCAGTATGCTATTGAAGACAATGTTCTAGTAGAATGTGCCTTGATACTGCTTGGAATAGATTTACCATGGTGGGAATAAAAACAAGCAATAGCAAAAGATAACCACCTAGAAATCAACTGTTTAGACACAGGACATCCTTTATTTGCCAATTGATAAGAAATAAATAGATGGCTAGCATTTTCTAATGGTCTTAATTCCATCAAGTTGACACCTGAACTGCATATGTACAGCCAAAGTATGCAGAATGCTTTCTCCCTGACTTTTAAGTTCTGGGTAGAAAATTGGGAGATTAATGGCTTTATTCCAAGTAAATCCTGAAACAACTTTTGGGCACAAATGAGGGATTTGTTCATAAAGGTACCCAGTCTCTATGGAAGACCAGAAAGGGGGTCACCCACAGTTACCTATTGCAAAATCGAAGTTACAGAACTTTGAATACCATATGGTCGACACCATATGATCGAAGTTCCATAACTTCAAAATTAAAAAGAAAAAAGAAAAAAAAGAAAACGTACCCTGACAAGTTAAAGCAGGGGGGCAAGCCCCCCTGTGCTCCCTACACTCCCCATTACTTAAATATACCAACTCCGAGATTGCACTTTAATGAACTACGGAGCGGAAAGGAAAGATTTCCCTGTCCTACACTGTAGCGTGATCACGGAGTTGGTATATTTAAGTAGCAGGGGGGTGGGGGTGCAGAGGGGCTTGCCCCCTACACCCTTTACTTTTTTTTTTTTAATGTTTATTTTGAGAAGTTCGAATTTTCAATTGTTTGATCATTAAAGGCCGACCTTTAGTGATTTGAACAACTGAAAGTTCGATGCTGCAATAGGAACCCGTCACCCACCATGAGAGCCTGCAACAATGAGTACAGCTTTCCAAGTCAAGAACCTTAAATTTGCTTGATGAGCAGGTTCAAAAGGTGACATAATCAACTTCTGCAGAGCAGAACAAGGCACTAGTTGTTTATGTGGAGGCCTCAGGTATGCAGGATCCATGGGCAGACATGCTGAAACAGTCTCAAGGTTAACCTTTACAGAGGAATAAGAGAGGCCAGAGGATAGTAACTCACACAAATAGTTGAACACAAGAGGTACAAAATCCTCGATAGACCCCTGATTATTGGCTAGGTACAAACTAGAACATTTTTTGACTTACCAATATAGAATTTTCTAGTAGTAGGATGTCTTGCCTCCTTTAGTACCTGCTGCACAATCTTGTGAAATAAGTACCTTAAAGGTATTAGAATTGAATCATCCAGGCAGTCAGTTTAAGTTGTTTGAGATTGTGTTTATCAAAATCCTACAGTCTTGTGTGAATAGATCCAGTCTATGTGGAAGCTTGTGGTAAATGCCCTTGGCCAGTTCCATAAGAAGGGAGAACCAATGCTGCCTGGGCCAAAAGGAGTGTTGCCATGATGATTTTTGAGCAATTCTTTTGAACCTCCAGAATCCCCTGGATATCAGAGGAAAAGGTGGAAACACAAAGAAGCATTCCCATCTACGGGAATGAAAATGCATCTGTTTTCCAGGCTTGACTGCAATTATTTCTGGTGTGAAGTCTAGTCAGATTTTCAGTTGTCTGTTTTGTAAGGAGGTGAACAGATATAGCTGAGGTGCTCCTCACAATTGGATTGGTTCCTGGAAGATCCCCTCATTCAATTTCTATTCATGAGGGTCTGCCCTGGTCCTGCTTAGCTTGTCTGCTTGGAAGGTTAAGGAATGCTGTAGAGCTACCTCCCAAGCCATCATAGCCAGCCTGCAAAGGGGGTACAGCCTTGTACCTCCCTGCTTATGTGCCACATAACTGTGGTACTTTCTGTAATCACTTGTAGAGATCCTAGTAAACAGGTGATAAAGAGACTTCAGAGCATGTATCACAGCCAACATCTCTTTTATACTGATGTGCTTTTGATCTGTCTGAAAGTTTCCACAGGTTTTACACCTTTACCCCAAAGAAAACTGCTCCCCAAGTGAAATCTGAAACATCAGTGTTGAGAAATTGCATTAGGGTCTGAGGAATGAAGCAACGACCTGGGTCCAATTTAATTTGTTGTCACTACCAAAGCAGTTCCTTTTTTTTACAAAGCTCAAAACTGGTATTTGATGCCTCATAGAATACAAATGCTGGGTCCATGTGTTTTTTTTTTCTTTCTCATTTGTAAACTGGTTAGAGGAGTCATAGGACCATAGAAGCCATGAACCGTGGGATCCTGAGAAATTATTTTGCAGAAGTCTGAGAATGATTGGAGAAGCTCAGGAAAAATTCTAGATACTAATCCACCTTCTCTTGTGTCAAAAGTGTCTTTTGAAGGGAAGAATCTATTAGGCAGCTGAGAAACATAATCCAGTGAGAAAGAGGCAAAGTGGATTTTGCTATATTTATCGGAAAGCCCAGATTGGTCAGAAGAGACATAACCCAGGTTAATGACCACTGGCATCTGGGTAAAGACTACAAAGATAAGCAAGTCATCTAAATTAGGAAATATCTGAATGCCATTCAGTCTGCCTTGAGCTATGATTGGGACTGGGCATTTCATGAACACTCATGGAGCTGTAGATAATCCAAAGGGTAATGCAGGGAACTGATAATGTGACTGAGAAACAGAGAACCTTAGACATTTCCTAAAGCCTACGGCTATTGAATGTGGTATTATGCATCTTTCATATCTAGAGTTACCATGTAACTCATGTGAGTAATAAGGGGTAATGTGTTCTGCAGGTCACCATTTTGAATTTTGTAACCTTCAAATATAGATTTAGGAAAGAAAGAAAGCTCTACTACTGATTTCCAGGAGGCCTCTTTCTATGGTACCAGGCACATTCTGGAATAGAAGCCTTGGCCCCTTTGACTTACAGGCACTAATTCTAAGACTCCTAGGGTATATAAAGAGTGATGAATCACAGGAAAATATTCTGTTTGGTTCGGAGGATGGAAAAAATTTCCCCTGAAAGGAGGTTCTTATATCCAGTGCCATCTGTAAACCCTCCAGCACCAGCTTTAACACCCAAGAGTCTAAAACAATCTTTTGTCAAAGGGGAATGTTTTGGACCAGTTTTTGGGATAGATTGCGGAGATACTGGACAGGGGGAAGGGAGAGTGGGAAGGAATGCTGCCATTATTATTCTGCACTGCTGGTATTTACCTTTTTATGAAATTCTCTCTGTTTCTTATTGTTATTTCCCCCTGTCCAATTTTTTTGGTCCTTTTTGACTGACACAGACTGGCCTAGCTTATTAATTCCCTGAATCAGTTTCTCCCTTTCGTCAAATTGTTTGAGAAACTGGGTAGCAGAAGAGCCAAACAAAACCTCCTTGTCTAAAGCAAAATCCAATATGTTTGATTTAACCTCATCTGCAAATTGTTGATTGTGTACCCAGGCATACCTACGCAAAACTGTAGCAGAAGCAGTGGCCCTAGACACAGTATCTGCACAATCATACACACTCTTCAAAGCATAGATACCTGGGACAAGGTAGAAATGTGCAAAAAGTGCTTTCTAGAATAGGAAGTGGTAGCAAATTCCCTCAGACTGTCCATATAACAAAGCATGAACTTCCACATGTAACCTTGATAATTGAGAATTGTGAAAGCTAAAGTGGAAGAAGATAATGTTCTTTTACCTTGGTGTCCATCACTTGGCCTTCATTGTCACCAGAGGAAGGGTTAGTGTTCAATAGTAGCCTATTGTCAGCAGGAGACACATTAGAAATAGCTGCTGGATCTGATCTTAGGTGAGAGAAAAGAAATTTATTAGTGTGAACACATAATAAAATGCATCTGCTTTTTTAGGGACTGATGGCTAAATATCAGAATGATTACAGACAACACTCAACACATCCTCCAGAGCTGGCAATACAGGAGGAATTGGAGATGAATGGGGTATATCCATTTGTATCATATCTTTGTATCTTTTCAGTTCAGAGGAAACATCTATTTCTTTCCATAAAAATACGTCATTCATCCTATATATGGTATAATTAAAAGAAAATCCCCCCACAGGAGGATAAGCATTTATAGTTTCCTCATGATCAAAGATTTGGGCTTGGGAATGTATAGGGAGAAGAAGCACTATCTCTGTCACTCTCAGAATGATCAGACCTGGTTTCCTTGGGAATAAATGTATTAGATATGCTCGCCTATAATGGTTTTTGAATGTCCAGATTTATAGACTGTAACGCTAAGCCTTGTAAGACAAGAAATTCATATTTCTCAATTGTAATTTCTTCTTGTTTTAAAAACACCTTTATTGAATTTTTACTTGTGATATAGGCAAACTTACATTCATATAAAAGTAATCATATTAACAAGTTCACATTTACAAATATTGTACATCTCATGCATTGTTATATATCTTATATTCTAAGGACCATAACATAAATTATTCAGTTCCTGCCTTCTCTTAAACATCATTCCTCCCCCAAAATGTTTTTGCTGCATGTATTGTTCCCACAATTTCCATTTTTTCAACACAATTTACTCCTACCTTTTTCTTAAGATCCCACTTCCTGTTCTTTTATCTTTGTTAGAATATTCACTAATTCAAGTATTGTAAGTTTAGATTTTGATTTCCATTTTATAGTAATTGCTTTCTTGGCAGCCACCAGAATTAAACATATAAAATGTGCAAAATTAATGAATATAAAACAAAGCTAGGAACCATATTAAACATGATGGGCTAGGAATCATATTAAATGTGATGGACTTCAGCTAGGAGCCATATTAAATGTAATGTGTTTGATCTAGGAGCCATATTAAATGCAATGGGCTTGTCCCAGAATAGATATCTGGTGGAGAAACTACAAACATTTTGGAAAAAATCTGCAATTTTCAAGTTAACCACAAAAGAAAAAACGAGAACTAAACGTAAAAACTAAAACAAAAGAAACGAATGAAGAAAATAGGCACAGGCATAATAAGCAGTTAGACTAAATATATTAAATTTATTGAATACAGAGATTAAGTGCTTTCATCCAGCTTGTAACAAAGGCTTCATCAGAACAAACAAAAGATCCAATTAAACCATTTAAAAAGCCTCTACAGTTAATCACATGCTCACAACCCAACCAATAAAACAACCCCATTATAAAACAGCTCACATTATAATAATTGAAATCAAAAGTCTAAAAGCAAAATGCATTCAAAAATGTTTTCCTTCCAAGATCCAGATCATGAATTTCAAATCACATAAAGCAATATGCTTTACCTTTTACTAAACTAAACTTCAAAAGAACGTAGTTTTAAAACACTATCAGTAGAAATATTTTCATTTAACCCAGGATACAAATAAACATGTGATTTGATCTTCCACCTAAGCTCTTTAAGTTCAATGAATTCATTCCATGGACCACCCCTGGGATCATTTTTGACAACATCAATTCCCATAAAACCAAAAGTGTGCCCAGGAAACTTAAGTACATGTTTAGAAAGTGAATTATTAGCATTCTGGTTTTTAATATCTGACAAATGCTCATATATACATTCCCTGAATTTCCTTTTGGTTTTACCAACATAGAAAACAACTACAGTGTTGGCACAAAGCCAAACACACAATACCAATAGAGTGACAATTACAAAAAAATGAAGTTTTGATGAAAGAATTGTTAACCATTATACTTTCCTTCTTTAAAATATACTTACATTGCTTACAACACCCACACCTAAAATTACCAGATGTTTTTACAGGAATCCCATAAAATACTATCATTAACATTTTCAAAGAAGTTCTTAATTGATTTACCTCTTTTGAACATTATTTGAGGTTTTACCCCTATAATGTCGGTATATCCTTCGATATATGAAAAAATATTCCAGTTCTTATGTAAAATACCGCATATATGTTCATGGTCAATTGTGTAAATAGGAACAAAGGAACAAGAAAAATTTGAATACTATTGGAGCCAACAAATTCTGGCTCACTAATTTCTTCTATTACAACAAAGGGTTTGAATGTTCCTATTTCTCTCTTGTGAATAACCTGCTGTCTAACTTGTTCAACTAAACTGTCAGGATAACCATGAGACTTGAACATGTCTGCCAACATCTGTGATTCAAAACCAAACATATCATCCTCAGTAATCATTCTGGATAATCTAACATATTGACCATTAACTATCCCCTTTCCTGATGCATTAGATGTTCACTACATTAGTGTGACAAACAATTAGATTATGTCGGCTTCCTGTAAATATTACTGATAAATCTCCTATTTTCAACATCCTTGAAAAGTTCAGCATCTAAATAATTACTATGTGAGGGGTTAAAGGTACAAGTAATCTTCAAAAATTGTGTAGTGTTGTTCAAATATACTATAAAATTATCCAACTCAGGTATTGTCCCCTTCTATATGAAAAAAAATATCACCCAAATAATATGTAAATCTCCCACGGTGGAGGTCTAAAATTCTCAAAAATAAACTTCTTTTCCCATTACAACATAATTATATTGGCAAATATGGGGGTACAAGTGGCCCTCGTTGCCACACCTTTCTTTTGTAAAAAATATCGACCACCAAATACACAAAATTGTTCTTCAACATAACTTTCATAAGACTAACCAAAACATTAATTTCATTGTTGGACAGTTGGCTGGATTCATACAAAAAAATCATGAAACCACTCCAAGCCAACATCATGTGGAATCACATTAAATAAATTAACAACATTCACGGTGACAAAAATCGATTTGTCTGAAAAATTAGCATTCCTTATTTTAAGAAGAAAGTCCCAGGAATCTTTACAAATATGTTCAAAAGGGACTAATAGTTTCTTTAATTTGATGTCAATATATCTAGCTAGTGGATGCACTTTAGACCTGCATGCATTAACAATCTGTCTCATGGGTGGATTAGACAGGTCTTTGTGTAATTTCAGGAGCCCAAAGATGGAAGGTACAATGGGATATTTAGAAACCAAAAATAACCACTCATCATATGTGATTTGTTCCTGGTTAAACATATCTTTCAATAATCAATCCATTTTGCCATAAGAAATATGTATAGCATTTAAAGAAGATTCCTCATAGAAATCATAATCCAGTAAATGTCCTTGTATTCTACATATATAGTCAGTACTGTCCACGATAACTACCCCCCACCTTTATTAGGCTTCATTATTATGATAGATTTGTCCACATTCAACTTAATAGTTCAAATTCTGCTGAAGTGAGATTAACTTCACATTTACTGTTTTTCATACATAACAAGGCCCTAAAATAGAAGTCACATAACTTCTCAAAAACAACCAAGGAAAGGACCAAGGGGGGTTAAAACACTATTCCTATGAATCTCTGCAGACAAAATGGCATGATCATGGTTACTGAAAAACAACTTTAAATTCAACTTTCTTAGAAATAATTTTAAATCAATAATCAGATCATCGATCTTTGACCTGTTGGTTGCTACAAATGTGAAACCTCTACTCAACAAGTCAGCATGAACCTCAGCAACAAAAACATGTGAATAGTTATATAATTTAAAATCACCTTTGCTATTCTTTATCATGTTAGGCAAGGCTCCAGACAAAAAAGAGAAATCAGCGACCTTAGAAACAATAGACAAACTTAATTCATTCTCTTGCATCTGTAAAAACTCCTCAGGTTCCACTCGTGGTTCAACTGATGATTATCCAAAAAACGCTATTGGGTTTTCTAGTTTCTCAACCTCTCCGAACACCTTGGAAGTCCACATTCTAAAGGAGGTTGCTCCCCTTCCATTGGCTCTTCAATCTGTTGTATTGCACTCACTATTGGACCATCAGAATGTGGCTCCTCACCCCATTGGGCAGGCTTAGGATATGCTCTACCATTCACATAATCCAGCCTGTCCCTCTCAAATTTCATCTCCTTTCTGATTTTAATAGCAATGATGGTTTTGTCAATTCCATTAAAAATGGCACTATATTGAGCTCTGTATTGATCAAATAACAGTTCATTTGTAATGACCAAGTCCAATTCAACAGCTTCATTGATCAAATTATCAATGCACCTTTGATTATGTTTGATAAGCACCTCCAGCAGCTTAAATCCCTGCTGATCAAATAATTCCAAAAGCTCCCAGTGCAAAGGAGAATTGGATACTAAACCATTAGGGAACTTCCAGGATCTAAGCCCCTTCAGTATTCTTTTTAATTTAATAGACTCCAAAAAATAGTTGTTTTCAATCTGTAACTTTTAACACTTTAATAATTGTCATTTATTTATAAAATTCACTGATTCATAAAAATCAATGGTTCAGTATGCTGATGACACTATCCTGATTTACTCAGCTTCCTCCCTCAAAGACTTCCATACCATTACTCATGGTTCCTTCTTATCCACTGAACCCTGGTTCACTAGCTCCCAACTTATCCTAAATCCCAACAAAACAAAACTTATTCTCTTCCACCCAACCAGATACACCTCCCCATCCACAACCTTCAGGATCCTCTCTAAAAATAAAACTATTATCATCCCAGCAAGCCATACCAAATTATTAGGAGTGGAAATTGACAATAACCTGAAATTTGATCTTCACATTGCCCAATCCATTAAAAAAGTTCACAAAAACTAGATCTCGTATATAGAAATAATAGATTTTTAACAAATAACACAAACGCCACCATTGCTAGAACTTACCTCCTCTCAACTCTCCTGTATGCCTCCCCAATCTTAACTAACCTCCGCAAGACAGATCTAGCCAAACTTGAAGCCTGTTACAATAAAATCTCCAAGTTTGCCACTAATGCCTCATACAAGTCATATCACTGCTCATCGCTTAAACAGCTCAAGTGGCTTCAACTCCCTCAACTTCTTCTATTTAATCAACTTATCTTCACCCACAAAATACTCTATCAATCAGAAAAAAACCTGCGCTCAATGATCTCATTCAGCCATATTCCTCCTCAAGACTCCTTCGCTCCAGCAACAAACAATTCTACACACCACCAAAGCTAACAATTCAGCAGGTGTGTCACTTTTTTCCAACTACATCTCCAAACACTGGAATAATCTACATAACTCAATAGTAACCAACTCCTCAACACTTGAATTTAAAAAACTTCTAAAAATGCACCTTACTACCACCTGGCTCTGCACCTGTAACTCCCCTGGATAACCTATTTCTCCTTTTCACTCTGTTATCATTACTCTTACTCTACTAGCATGATCTACCACTAACGGTAGTTTCACTTTAACTGTACATAATCATTTGGATATATCCACTAAATGTAAATAACCATTTTATGTAAATTATTGTTGCTCTACTTATTGTGTCTGAAACCACTATCTTGGCTGTATTTATTTGTCTATTGCATGTATTTATACTCTTGGAGCTTTTCTCCCCAGGCCTCCGCTGAAAAAGACCTGTGTCCAGTCGGACTTTCCCAGTAAACAAATATAAAATAAACAAATCAATAAATAATTTACTTTAAATAAGTCAATAGTCTGTTGAAGAGTACCATGCTCCCTTCCGGCAACATAATTAAGTTGCGGTGAATGATTAAGCCAGGACTGGAGATTAAATTGATTACCAGCAGTATGCTCATTCCCAGACACCAAGGAAAACAAGCCAGGAGCCCGAATCACATTATTAGAAACCACCCCATCAAATAGATGCTGTCCTGGGGGTCGAGGGTTGCTAATTCTAGAATGAGCATTCAAAGTAGCAACCTGCAGGGAAAGTTGTTGGACCAATTGTGTGAGCATGCCAACATTCTTTGACATTTCCTCATAGTTGAAAAATAGCTGCGAACTAGTCCCAGTTTCCAACACCAGAGAAGACATAACCACAAAATAGAAAACAGGAACCAGACAGAAAAACTAAAACAAAACAAACAGATGAAGAAAATAGGTACAGGCGTAAGCAGCTACACTAAATACATTACATTTATTGAATACACAGGTTAAGAGCTTTCATCCAGCTTGTCACAAAGGCTTCATCAGAACAAATTAAAAAATTCAATTAAACAGTTTAAAAAGCCTCCACAGTTAATCACATGCTCACAATCCAACCAATAAAACAACCCACATTATAAAACAGCCCCATTATAATAATTGAAGTCAAAAGCCTAAAAACAAAATGCATTCAAAAATTATTTCCTTTCACAATCCAGATCATGAATTTCAAATCACATAAACCAATATATGTTAGCACATACTAAACTAAACTTCAAAAGAATATAGTTTTAAAATACTAACAGTAACTTTTCAAGTTAACTTTGATAACAATACATGGATGCTATGCAAATTTGATAATTTATGCTTTTTTATGCAATCATCATCATCAACATCAACTCCCTATTTTCTCAATTCTACATGTGATTGGGGTGTCACGTCAACCATTGCCACATCTTTGGATTCAGGGGAACTCTCCTACCTTCTTCGACAGTCATGTCAGACTATTGCAGGTCTCTTGGTTGGATGTCCTTATTTCCTCTTGTCTTCTTCCTGTTTCTCCAAAATCATGCTCTGACTAAACCACCGTATCCTCTTCTCCTTGACCTTCTCTGCAATAGGGGCTACTTTGGCTTCTGTTCTGATGTCCTCCTTTCTTCATCTGTCCTGCAATGTGCATCTTACTACTCATCTGAAGCACGTCATCTTCATCATCTCAAGCTTTCTCAGCCACTCTGCCTTCACTGCCCAAGCTTTCTATTCCACACAGTAGCACCTGTTTTGTACACCTTACTCTTCAGCTTCTTGGGCATTCTTGTGTAGCACACTAGCTCTCACATTTTGTACCAGTTGGCTGCAGCACCCCTGATTCTAGTTTTGACTTCCTTATTCAGACTTCTGTTTTCTTGAACTACACCTCCCAGTACTTGAAGCTGTTAACCTGGTCTACTATTTTCCCTTCTATCTAAATGTCCAGCTGTCTCTGATTTTCCCTATTTGCTGACATGACAACTTTTTTGTCTGTACTCAGTTTCATCTCATGTGTCTGTTGTTTTGTATTCCATTCTCCTATCCCTTGCTGAAGTTCCTGGTCAGGGACCTGCATGTAATGTCACATAGTCTGAATACATCAGCTTTACTGATCAGTCTTTGCTGACTTATTTGCTAATGTCATCCATCACCAGTATGAACAGCAGTGGGCTCACAGCTGAACCTTGATGCATACCCACTTCCACTGGAAACCCATCTGTGGGTCCAAACACTGTTCGTAATTGTGTCATTGGGTTTTGCCTGCACTAATTCTACTAATGTTTCTGGGACTTTGAACCATTGGATGACTGTCCAAATCAGCTTTCTTGAGAACTTCCTTATGCTTTCTCCAAGGCTATGAATGCTCAGTTGGACTCCTTCCTCATCACAAACAACTTCTCCATTATCTGTCTCATTGCAAACATATGATCTGAATCCAAACTGCTCAATTCATATCTTAATTTCTTCTGCTGTATGTATCAATCACCCTTTTCAGCATTTTCATACAGTGTAACAGGGCTCCCTAATGAAATGCAGTCCAAATCTTAAAAGACTAAAAAGCAGACAGAAAATAGAGAAGAGTGAATATTGAACAGCTCTTACGCACACCCCAAAACACACACACACACACACACACACACACACACATATATATATATATATATATATATATATGTATGTGTGTTCCGTCAATTTGTTCGAAGTTCCACTACTTCGAACTCCACTTCACCGGGTCCACTTGTTCAAAGTAGTGAAACTTCGAACATTGACTTTGGTAGGCACATTACAGCGCAGAATGGGAGTATTCCCTTTTCCTTGCTGTAGTGCGATCTGGGAGTTGGTATATTTAAGTAGGGGGGTGAGGGGGGCACAGCACCCAACATGGGGGTGCAGGGGGGCTTGCCCCCCTGCAAAAACATGTTTTAGTGTTTTTTTGTTTTTTTTTGGGTAGTACACTTCAGCGAAAGTACCCGCGGTGGTGGTGCTGAGGTAGCATTGTCACCTCACAGTAAGACGCTGTTCGGTTCGATTCTCAGCTAGAGCGTCTTCTGTATGGAGACATGCATGAATGGGTGTACCTTGGCTGAAGGTTGTGCGTCAGGCCTGGCAAGCCGGTACGTAAAAATCAACTACCAATCATTAGCAGACCGGAGTTCCGCTGTGGCGACCCCTAACCGGGAAAAGCCGAAAGACACAAACAAACACTCCAGCGAAAGGAAAGTACACTTTCGTTTAAGTGGAATTTTGCTGAAGTATCAGGTCTACTGCTTAATTTCGGAGAAGTGTATTTTTGATGTTAAGCAGCAGACCCATATATATATATATATATATATATATATATATATATACATACACACACACACACACACACACACACACAAACACACATATATACCAACTCCAAGATCTCCATACCTTAGAGAAAAACGAATATTCTAAGAAATGGCAATCTTGGATTTAAATACAAGTCCATAATTTTGATAATTTGATCTTCACGTTTTGGGATTCGGCAATCCACATCCCTAAATTTTAAACAATTACCATGTGATAGGAGTTTGACATCTCTGTAATGTCCACAGTTGAGTATGTCCCCTTTGTTATTGTATTCAGTGCCTCTGTCAGGTTATACTCCAGTCATCTGGGATACATTGCGTTATGTACCTTCAGGAACCATTTCTTGTATGACTCAACCATCATCTTGATCATGGCTGATGTGACTTCATCTGAGACTTCTGCTTTCCCTGACTTAATTTTTCTTAGAGCTGTTCTTATGGCTTCTTTGCTGGACTGAATCAAAGGCCTTGCTAAAGTCCAGGTAGACTCAGTTATCAAATTATCTTGCAACCCAGTCATAGAAATGGATCAAGCTTATCTGACAGATTCTTCTGGCTATTATTCTGAAGAATGTTGTCCCCTAGGAAAACAACCAGCCTGTCCCTTGTGATGTCTCCATGACTGTCACTGCTGTTAGGCTAACAGGTCTGATGTTCCATTTATTCTCCTATCCGTATTCCTTGTATTAGAGTATTATATTCCAGTACTCTGTCAGGTACTTCCACAGGGGCCAGTGATTCATTAAAATCCTTGACAAGAGGGTCTGCTTGCACACTGATGGACACTTCGAGATGGTTCACCTGATTCTTGTGCTTTGTAGCTTCTTTTGGGGAAGCCATTTTTCTCTTATCTTCATCTCTGTCTTTCACTCATGTCCATCCACTACCCTCTTCACTCTGTCCACCTTTACCCTAGCAGGGCACTCACTCATTTGCTATGAGAAGAGTGAACTGAAGTACTCTTTCAATACTTCCTTTTTATAATATTTTTAGTCAAATGTTATATACATGAGCAAACACATTAACATACCGAAGCAAATTGCTATTTACACAAGTGTTTACATCAGTTCTTATATACATTACTAAGATTCATGAAACAGCCAATAGTATAAACTGATTAAAGAAACAGTCCATTGATCTATACCATTGAACTCAAGAAATATAGGGCAACATACACAAAATTAAATATAAAATATGTGAATGTAAAACAATATGAATAAATAAATAAAAGATAACTTTAAAGAGACACAGAAAATGTGCACTGTTGTCTTGGGTTATGGGCCTATATCAGCCACACCCTAAACCATGTACTGTTGATTTTTTTGTTACCTCTGTTACATAACTGTGGGGCTTTTCTCCTTGGACCTATGACAAAAATGGACTTTAAGCTCAGTCACATTATTCCTGGTAACAAATGGAAATGAACGAATGAATTAATTAATTAAACATAACTTCCTTTCCATCTTTGCATAGCTTTGCCAATTCTGTCCTTTCCTTCTTTCTACTATGTATCCAAAAAAAGAAGTTGTTCCCCCTTGACTGCTTCTACAAATTCTCTTTCACCTTGTGTCTGTTCTACACTTACCCCTGTTGTTGCCCCTTGTGATGGCCACATCATAATATGTTAAAAACTATGGATACAGTTCTTTGAACTATACCAATTGCTTGTAAGAGACATTGGGAAACAGACACCCAAAATGAAACATAAAATATATGGATATTAATCAATATGAAAAAGTAAGTGGAATTAGCTTTAAAAGAGCACAGACCTACATCTAAACAGGACTGACACTGAACAATCACAAAACAGATGTAAAAGTCCTGACTTCCAAGATCCTTCTCCCACCTTCCCACCTCGCTCTAACAGAGTGCCTTGCAATTGTAATTTAACTAAACCATTGTTCTCGCATGCTCACACATACACACACACACACACACACACACACACACACACACACACACACACACACACACACACACACCACACACAATAATTTCCAAGAAATGCTAATAATACCTTTTATTGGTATAAGCCTCTTTTCTTTATGGTACTACAAGTTATTCAACCACTCTTAAAATAAGGCAAATGAAATATAAAAAGTGATGGCAGCTTTAGCTGAATAGTCTTTCTTTTTTTTTTCAAAGACAAACGTAAACAGTATTATACCAGCCAACAGCAGCAACTTTATATCAATAAATTAATAAATAATACAAGTTTGTTTAACAAAATAAAATTGAATAAAACCATTTGAGAAATTAAATATACAGGGTGTAGTTATGCACACATAAAATATTAAAATAAACCATTTTTACAAATAGATGGATTATAGAAGAATGCTGACTAACCAGCTTGTTATTTCCTAACTAATTTCTGGTAAACAAATTACTAGGAACTGTCTAATATTATCTAAAGAAAGCAAAATATAAAAGGCAAAATAGAACAGAAACAAACACTCCACTGAAAAGCACACTACCTCGATGAAAGCATATCCAATACACAATTAAACAAAGACAATTAAATATGGTTCCTGTGAGCTGAGTTACCAGAAAAAGGAATATTCCCACCTGATCTCTGGAAGGATGTTCTCAGGGCAAGTCAGCACAGGGACTTATATAATTAGCATAGTACAGCCAAGCAAATTCCTCCTTTAAAAAGTTCATGGCACTTCTCTAGCCATATCACTTAAAATTTAAACCGTAGACAATAGACTCAAGTTGAATGATACAATGCCTAATGTAAATGAAAAGGACTGATTTGGCTACATAACTTAATATCTTAAGTAAATGTAAGTAGTCCATTGATCTTGGTGTACATGTGCTCCCCTCCAAAGAAAACATGTACTGCTTCATTCAAAGTTTACTGTTTACAATTTACTATAACTCCACAGGAAAACAAATTCAGTCTTAATCACATTTTCTACTATATTTTATATTTTACATAAATATTCTATTTTATGTTTTATACAGTTTTTGAACATTTCACAGCTTTTGTTGCATTTTTACTAAAAAGGTTGCAGATTTATATATATATATATATATATATATATATATATATATAAATAATTTTAACTTCTACTCATTCACTTGTATAGTGCCTCCTCAAACTCTCCACCCTTTTACCCCTAGAATGCCCCGTCTTTTGACATAATTGCTATCTTTACCTTCCTGAGTAGCCTTTTTGCCCTTATTATTCTCTGGTTGCCTTCCTGTCTCTCCCTCAAACCCTTGTCTATAGCCAAGTACTGCACCTGTGATCTATTTTCATAGCTTGTTTACTCACTCTATTTGTCCCAAATTCTCTAACTCAGGTTTAACTTTCTTCCCAGTTTGCCATAATCTGCTCCCCTGAAATCTCACACCACTGTAGTAGTTTTTAGGATATTACCCATCCCTCTATTCCAAACTGCACTGCATTCTGATTACTATTAGCTAATTGCACCTTAATCTGCATATCCCTTAGGCCCTCCACAACGCTGAGGACTACATTTAGAATTTTTTTTTAATTACCTTTATCAAATTATCATTTGTGACATAGCAAACGTACATTTATATAAAAGTAATCAAACCATATTAAGTTCACATTCACAAACGTTGCACATCACATATATTGTTATATATGAAATAATCAAAGCAACATTACATAAATTGTTCAATTCCTGCCTTGTCTTAAACCCCAATCCTCCTCCAAAACATTTTTTCTGCATATATTGTTCCCACAATTTCCATTTTTTGTTCCTATGCAATTTACTCCTACCCTTTTCTAAAGGTCATGTATCCTGTTCTTTTAATTTAGTTACAATATTCAATAATTCATGTATAGTTGGTTTATATTTTGATTTCCATTTTCTAGAAATTGCTTTTTTGGCAGCCACCAAAAGTAAAATTAACAAGGCCTTACTATGTCTTTGCAATTCAGATCGTGCACCTCAGCTCAACAACATAATTTCCTTAGTTACATTTATTTGCTTGGCCAATATTTCTGACAAAGTACTCTGTAGAGATTTTTTAAAGTCTGCCAACTCATTACATTCCAAGAACATATGCTCCAGACGTCCAAGATATCTGCACATTGAGTAACAGCTTAATTCTAGCTCTCCCAGTGGAAAAAAACAGAAACTTTGCAGAAAAAGCCAGTGGACCTAGATTTCTGGGCAAATTTCAGTAACTGGCTAGTAAGTGCACTGCCTGGATGCCAGGAAAAAAGAAATACAAAGGACTTTAAGGATATCAGCTACAAAAGGCAATGAAAATGCAGTGACTGGGAAAAGTACCATAGCTATTCAGCAAAAAGTGCAAACTCCAGACATGACTTCCAGAAACCTTGAGGAAAGCATAAAGCCTGGGCCTTTCTCCCCTGGGTTACCTTAACACCCTGGTCAAAACCACAGTAATCTATACTCTGGTATAAGGCATTTTTTCCACTCTCAACTCCTGGAAGTGTTCGTTTTGGACTCCTAAGACTGCTTTATCCACCCAACAAAACCTGCCTGGGTCTTTCTCCCCTGGGTTACCTTAACACCCTGGTCAAAACCACAGTAATCTATACTGTATGTCTCTGTATTATTAATTTTTATCAAGAGCATCACTTTTGTTATTATTTGTTCTCCTCACTTCGTACATGTACTAGATTACTGCCTGTCTCTGCCAGCAGCCAACCCCCCCCGTCTACTATATTGCTATACCCCTTAGTCTGTCTCCTTGTTTCTGGAGACCCCTACCTTTACTGTACTAGCCCTCAGACTTCTCGTGTTTCCAGTACTTGACATTCCCCATCCCCCACCTACAGTACTATCTCTCCCCCCCGAAGACATTCTAGTTTCTCTTCCTACTTTCTATGCTAACTGTTTTATGTGTCTCTTCTTGACCATGTTGTCTTCTTTGTTGTTCTTCCCTTCTGAGTCCTGCCTACTTTTGTTCTATTAATCTGTCTCTGAGCTCACCTTCACCAACTCTACTTCTTCTAAGCCTTCATTGAACCTATCCCGAGACTGTTACTCTTTAACTTCAATTATTCCTTTTACTTTTTCCCTATCCTCTGGTTACCCTAGCTAACTTCTTGTATCTAGCCTACTGCCCTTGGCTAACTACTTTCTGATTGTTTTCTCTTCCACTGCTCTCGCCCTAATTGCGAGCTAACTGTCCTAATTGTGAACCTCTGGCTACTCTACTCTGTTTCTTTTTCTTTACTTGCTCCTTCCCACTATCTCATTTCCACCCCACTCCTATTTCTGTATCCTCTCCTCATTGTTTCTTCCCCTACTCTACACTTTATCTTTACTTCCCTACCTCTGTCCACAGAATATTGGCTTAACCTCACTCTCTATAAGCACACCTTTACTAGTCCCATATAATAGTTTTACTAATTTCATTTATTGTTTGCTCTTTTCCATTCTATTGATTTGCTTTCCCTCTGCCATTATTGTAAGTCCTGTGTGACCGTTTTCCCTATTATCTTTCTGACTCCTCCCTCCTTTTACTAGTCCTAACTGTCTACCTATGTGCGATGGGAAAATACTGCCTTGCCCCCTAGTTTACCATTTCCGTTCCGGAACTGGTAATTAGGAGTAGTTCCCTTAGGGCGCCATCTTGAATCTCCCACTTTGCGCGTGGCTGCTGTCTGAGTCGGTGGATAGTAAGTTTTGTACGTTGTGCCACAAATTACCTCTGGCTATTATTTTGTACTGAATATTTATCTGTCTAGCTGTTGATAATGCACTAAGCGTAGCCTTATGCTGTACTTAGTTCCTCTGTTGTGTTGCATAATTTACCCTACTTTTTTCTTGTATACTGTACACTTGTAGCTGTTTGTATCATACTTGTTTGCTGCCTATGCTGCTGCGTCTGAACCTCTGCTTCCACTAGGCTAGATACAGCTATTTGCTCCCTTGTTTGCGTGTTGTAGGGCCGGAAGAACGTCCGTATTTTACTGGCAATTATTTGCTCTTTACTATGTTATGGTTATTACTGGTTTTTCGTGTAAGCTTTTAGTTTCTTGTTTTGGGCTAGCCTTTAAACAGTCCTATTGTCTCAACCTTGTAACCTTTGGCGTGGGGAGTTAGTTTGCAAGATTATGTCCGTATCTGCATGTAGTTTCACTGGCAATTACGGTCTCTTGTAACCCTGAGATTTTCACTTGTTATTAGTTGATACTTCTAGTGGCTGTGTTTATTTTGTGGTGTAGCCTTAAAATAATATTGGTGCTTCTAACCTTAGAACCACATGTGAGGGGGGGGTCTGCTAGTGGTAGCGCTCACCTCTCCAATGCTCTTTGCATTAACTGTATGCCTCCACATGACTGATTTCTCCACCCTGTAGGCGCTAGGCTGGTTTGTAGTGGTTTGGTTTGTTATGGTGGGTCTCCCTCTTTATACCTACTTAGCCTTTAGTTTTAGGTGCTTTTCGTATCTCTTTCTCTTAGAGTGTTAGACATGTCGTTTGTACATTTTGGATTTACAGTATTATATTATGCTGCCTATTTAGCGTTTTTGACTTTGGGAGAGCGGAGAAACTGTTTAGAATAATTTTTCCCGCCCAATCACTGTTAGATGTTTTTAGGACACTTGCGCGCGTGGTATTACATTTTCTAACTTAGATTTTACCACTTGTTCCGACTGGGTTTTTTTGTCATCTGAATACATTGATCTGTTTTTACAAACTGACACTGATGGTTGCATTTTAGAGAAAGAAATTGTAATTTTGTATTTAAGCTGCCTAATTGCTTGTACCTTTACTCTTTAAGCCTAATGTTTGTAAGGAATTGCAATTCTTTTGTATAGTTTAACCTGCATGTCCTAGTCCCAAAGTGTAACTGACTGCTCTTTTTTCTTTTTTTTCCTTTTTATTTATCTTTTTGATCAGCTGGTATAAGGCATTTTTTCCACTCTCAACTCCTGGAAGTGTTCGTTTTGGACTCCTAAGACTGCTTTATCCACCCAACAAAACCTGCCTGGGTCTTTCTCCCCTGGGTTACCTTAACACCCTGGTCAAAACCACAGTAATCTATACTGTATGTCTCTGTATTATTAATTTTTATCAAGAGCATCACTTTTGTTATTATTTGTTCTCCTCACTTCGTACATGTACTAGATTACTGCCTGTCTCTGCCAGCAGCCAAACCCCCCCCATCTACTATATTGCTATACCCCTTAGTCTGTCTCCTTGTTTCTGGAGACCCCTACCTTTACTGTACTAGCCCACAGACTTCTCGTATTTCCAGTACTTGACATTCCCCATCCCCCACCTACAGTACTATCTCTCCCCCCTGAAGACATTCTAGTTTCTCTTCCTACTTTCTATGCTAACTGTTTTATGTGTCTCTTCTTGACCATTTTTTCTTCTTTGTTGTTCTTCCCTTCTGAGTCCTGCCTACTTTTGTTCTATTAATCTGTCTCTGAGCTCACCTTCACCAACTCTACTTCTTCTAAGCCTTCCTTGAACCTATCCCGAGACTGTTACTCTTTAACTTCAATTATTCCTTTTACTTTTTCCCTATCCTCTGGTTACCCTAGCTAACTTCTTGTATCTAGCCTACTGCCCTTGGCTAACTACTTTCTGATTGTTTTCTCTTCCACTGCTCTCACCCTAATTGTGTGTACCCCGCTACGCTCCCCTCCCTACCCCCAATTCCCACCCCCAGGGGTCCTGAGCTTATACCTCACTAGACACTCCCCCTTATCCTTCTAACCTATCTCCAACCATCTTACCACTAGACCTCTCCCCTAGGATTTAATCTCTCTTTCTTTCAGTCCTCTCCTCCTGATCCACCCATCTCTCCCCCCCAAATCTAAAACTATTTTATTCTTATCTCCTTTAACTCCTATTTAACTTTATTTCTTACATCCTCCTCTATTTTTCATTTTTACCTTGCCTCACTGTATCTTTTACTTACTATCTATCTAGCATCTACCTCTTATTTTGACTACCTCTAACTATCTCCTACCTCAACTTCTTTTTCTTATTTCCCTTAAACCCTATTGTACAAATTTGCTCTGATCTACTTACTCTTACACTGACCATCTTTTATAAGCTACATTTACTTGTCAGCTTTACTTGTCAGTACCATGTCTCCAAGACTTAATGCTTTTCTCATACATATCCTTCTTTTTACTACTGCTACAGCCTTTCTTTCTATATCTTACTACGTCACCTTTGTGGAAAACATCACTTTAAATGAACAAAACCTTCATCTCCAACAAACTCTTCCTTCCTCTTTCCTCATCACCCTTAATCATAGTAACATAACCTGTTCCTCCAACTATCTAGGACCAAAATACCATAGAATAACTCATATGACATTCTACTTAAACAAAAAGATCCTTAATATCTCGCTTAAAATCCTCAAATTACTATCTTATTCCCATCACCACCTCCTCCTCCATGGTGATATTCATCCTAATCCCGGTCCCTCTACCACGTTTGAATATAATCCAAATAATAATCCTTTACCTTTACATTCATCATGTACTAAAGCAGCCAACTCCCTTCTAATAGCCCACCTTAATATTAGAAGTGTCAATAACAAAATTCACCACCTCCATGCACTCCTTAACTTGCACTCATTTGATATTTTATGTCTAACAGAAACATGGCTAAAACCCTCTACTCAAGACCAGGAAATTACTCCTCCTGGCTACAACATACTTAGATATGACCACACAAAGAAGAAAGGTGGCGGTATAGCCATCATCTACAAATCTAACCTCCAAGTTACCCTTTATAATGAACTTCCATTAACAGACCACAAAGCTGAAATATTAGTAACCAAACTTCAGGTTAACAACAACAAATCAATCTATCTAATTTGTATGTATCTTCCCCCTGGCAACAATATTCAGAATCTAGAAGACTTACTTAGTTCCCTTTCTAATCAACTACCCCAAGAAACCATTATACTTGGGGACTTCAACATTGACTGGACAACCTGTTCATCCCAGCAGCCCACTAACCACATTAATCTCTATGGTTTCTCTCAATTAATATCAACTCCAACTAGAATCCATAAACCAAATAAGAAAGAAACAATTTTGGACTGGATCCTTATTAATAACCACCCAAGCAACTATACCCCAGGAACCCTTCCTGATAGTATTAGTGATCATATACTTACATATGTCATTAGGAAAAAATTAAATATTCCAAATGCTCATAAACTTAGGACATCCCGCTCAAAAAGATTTTTCAACCCCAATAACTTCCTTACTGAATTGCAGGCATGTGACTGGTCGCCATTGACACATCTTGAACTTAATGAAGCGGTTAACCATTTTAACACAAACTTTCTGCAAATCCTTGATTATCATGCTCCTTTACGCTCTACTAGGATAAGAGCCAGGACTGCCCCATGGCTAACTAAGCAAACTAAAGAAAAAATGATCCTCAGAAATAAAATATGGGCTAAACGGAGAGCTACCAAACATCCATCAGATCACCTCCTCTTCAAACAATTAAGAAATGCCACCAAGAAAGATACTCTTAGAGATAAAAAAGAATTTTATCTTCATCTTCAACAAACTAGTCAAAAAAACCCTCAAAAGTTCTGGTCAGGTGTTAATAAACTTCTGAAACCAGGGCATTCACCTACTCCTATCCCTTCAGGCTTTAACCTTAACAATTCGACACTGATCCCAGATGCCTTTAATAAGTACTTTACAGAAGCCATTCAAACTCTAGCTAATTCATTACCCACATCTTCTGCATTCTCACCAAATATCTCTGAAGACTCTTCTAATGCCTTTCAGATTCAACCTGTCACTTCATCTATTATTTATAAGCTTCTCAACAAACTCAAACCATGTACCCCTTCTGCTGACCAACTCCCATCTGAATACTTACAAATTGCTGCAAAAGCTATTAATCACCCCGTATCCATACTGATTAATAGGACTATCTCTGAAGGAGTGATCCCCACCATATGGAAAATATCTCATATAATTCCTCTACATAAAGGGGGCTCTTCTACTGAGCTCTCCAACTTTCGCCCTATTGCTTTACTCTCCCCATTAGCTAAAATTATGGAAAGATGCATACACAAACAATTTCTCAACTACCTTCTTCAAAACAAACTTCTAGCTGACTGTCAACATGGTTTCAGGCCTTTCCATAGCACTACAACTGCCCTCCTTTCCTTCTCTGACTCCATAAATAATAATCGAAACAATAATTGTTTCTCCTCCGCTCTATTCATAGACCTATCAAAAGCCTTTGATATGGTTAACCATAATATACTTCTTCACAAACTCAACCTCTTTGCTCTTAGCTCACACTCTCTACAGTGGTTTACGAGCTATCTCAATAAGAGGCAACAAGCAGTGCTTTGGGATAACAATCTATCATCCTTAACCCCAGTAAATATTGGTGTTCCACAAGGATCAATCTTAGGTCCCCTTCTTTTCTCATTATTTATTAATGACCTACACTTTAATGTGCCACAAGCTACTTGTATTCAATATGCTGACGACTCTACTTTGATCTGCACTGCTAAAAATGTTTCCTCCCTTCAGTCCATTACCCAAACAGTTTTCCAAAATGTTGAAAAATGGTTTATGCAACACTGCCTCCTCCTTAACCCCCAAAAAACTAAGCTTCTTCTCTTTACTCCTACCAATAAATCTCCCACACCATTTTTCACTATCTCCTCAAATAGTTCTACCTGTATTAACCCTGATATGACCACTCGACTGTTAGGTGTAACCATTGACAACCGTCTTAGCTTTGATAACCATATTAACTCTACTATTAAAGCTGTAAATAAAAAAGTTGGGCTGCTCTACAGAATTAAACCCTTCCTTACCCCAGTAGCGAGAAAAAACATTGCTCAAACCCACCTGATCTCCACCCTTTTTTATGCCTCAGCTTTATACACTAACTTATCTAAAAACAACATTTCCAAACTCTCTACCTGCTATAATAGTATAGCAAGATTCATTACTGCTACTCCCCTCAGAACTCACCACTGTCTCAACCTCAAACAACTAAATTGGCTAGAGCTAAATAACCACTTACTCTACCAACAATTACTCATCATTCATAAGACACTTTACTACCCTGATGATACTCCTAGCCTGACAAAACTAATTTCACCTTATAAAAACCTAGCCACACTTTGCTCTGCCAATAAACTACTAGTATCTGTTACTAAATCGCACAATAAAGCTAGTGACGCATTATTTTCAAATTCCATAGGTAAAAACTGGAATCAACTCCCTCAAGAATTAACTAATAAGACTCTACTACTCTTTTCAAAAAACATATCAAAGAACATCTTAAAACTCAATGGTTATGTCCTTGTACTAACCCTGACTGAAAACATGTCTCCATACACCTAATCTTCCTCCCCTTCCTTACTGAGCTCCTACCTTACACTTTCAATTGTTGAGAGTCACATCATAGAACTATGCCTTACTAATAATCTTTTTGTAACTTATTCCTACATTGTTTCCTTCTGTTTTATTAGTCTAACTATAGTACCATGCTTTTATTTATTCTCTTTTTTATTCTCTTTTTTTTTTTTATTTCTACTTTTAATGTATTTTAGATTCTTTTGCAATTTCTCTTTTTCAACTTGTATATTTTTGTGCATATTCATTTTTTGTGATATATAATTGTTGCTTGCCTGTTCTGGAGCTTTTCTCCCCGGGCCTCTACTGTAAATGGATATATGTCCAGCTAGACTAGCCCGGTCAACAAATGTAAAATAAAATAAATAAAATAAAGCAACAGCACACAGACCTGACTAAAATAAACAAAACACTGATGGAGTATATCTACTCAAACCATAAAAAGCTGGAAAAATGGAATAAGCTTTAAACAGATATTCAGATAAAACTGCAGAATTCAGAGGTTAAAATGAAGAAAAGGCTGGCTGAATGAGACTTCACAAGAAGAGATGTTTAAAAAATTAATAGAATTAGAGGATAGAGCACGTAGGGAAAACCTGAGATTTTTTTTTTTTTTTTTTTGTACACAAGAAGTTGGAAGGACTAGACTGTATTAACTTTATGAAAGCACAAATAAGCAAAGGGACTTGTATTCCACAACAGGGCTTGTTAATTGAAAGGGTACATTATGTGTATGCTCCAAACCTGGCTATGAGAAAATAAGACCTTAACTAGTAAAGATGCATTATTACCAGCAGAAGGAGTTGATTCTGACAAAACTGTGGCAGAATGATAAAATACTAAAAGTGGGAGAGTGTTTGTAGAGAATGACTACTCATACACCAGGCAAAAGAGGAGTAAATGTATCTCATTATTCAGGGAATGCCAAGATGAAGGAGTGAGATTCAAACTGCTGTACTCAGCTATCTTCAAAATATTTTTCTCTGGAGGAACATAATAATTTTTAATGAAGTACATGCTAAGGAAAACTACAAAAGTTTGTTCAACAAAAACTGAGCTGCGAAACAGAAGGAGATTCTTCATGTTCTGGTAATAAAGACTACAGACAGACTGTGCCAGTAAAACATTTTCCAGTGTTTCAATGGAAAATCTTTGAGACAGGGAAAAAATCACAAGAGTTGATTAGAAGAATCAAGAGTACATTGGAAATGAAGCAGAGACAGGGTTTGAGAGAATGAGATGAACAGGAATAGAACAAAAGAATCTGGAAATATTGGATTTTCTTGGACTTTGTTAAACTTGTAAGGGACTCTAAAGTATACACCCTATGTCACGTCATTAATGTTTGGAGAATAAAATCAGTAACTTGGAAATTGACAAATGTGGGAGTACAAAGCAATAATTATATTTGTAAAACATGACAGAACATGAAGAACTGGAAATATTGGACTTTTTTGAACTTTGTTAGACTTGTAGGAGACTAAAGCGTATGCCCTACTTCATGTCATTAATGTTCAGAAAAATACTCAGGACAGGGGAAGAGGAGGGGGGAAGTAAGTAAAACATTTTTTTTTCTTAATAGTACTGTTTAAATAGTGCATGATTTGCGTTACATGCTATAAAGTAAAGTTTTTTTCAGTTATTTTTAAGTGTAATAAGGTTTACTAAAGCAAATATTTTTTTTCTTTTTGTTTCTTTCTCCCTTCTTCTCTCTTTCTCTTTGTTCTGCTTTAAGAAAAGTAGGCACTGCAAAGTAAAAAGTTATGTAAAAAACAAATATGGATAAAAGAGCATGAAAAATGAAAAATGAGTGTGCTTTTCTCATTCTTGCATGTGAGAATGGCTTGGTTAAGGCCATTAGCTTAATCTAGTGACAAGTTTTAAGGAAAAACAAGCAAATGACAAAGAATATTGAATATTATAAGGCTTTTTTTCTAGCAAACAGTTTTGTGTCTGGTACTCATGTCTGTAGCAGACCATCTGATAAAAAGAAATTGTTTGGAGAAAATGTTTTCTGAAAGCATTCAAGTATTTTCCCAGCTGAGAGAGAGTTATAATGATAAGACAAAACCAGACAGCACTTAATAGAACCACAGGCTATAGCATGCATCTTAGCATGGATAACCCTTCTTTTAGGTTAGCTTGAGTCTATGTGTGTGGCTGTCAGTTTGGAACATTTGTTTCCATTAGAACAGTAAAACTTCAATATTTGAAGAGGTACATAGTTTTCTATGTTATTATTAAGTTAATAGGTTTTAGGGGTATTTGGGGGGTGCATTTTTCTTTGAGGTTTTTCAATAAAACAAAAAGTTCTGTAAGATATGACATAGGCTCAAATAGAGATGACAAGAAACAACTTTATAAAAGATTAACCTGCTGAACAGAACATGCATGTAACATAACAGCTGAAATTAGGCATTTAACAAAAAACTGTTATACTTAAAAGGTGGGAATAATAATCTCTCAAGAATATGATGCTTTTATAATGTCTTTAAACATTAATGGTCTCACAGATAAATATAAAAAATAAAGAGTAGTGAGCTATATTAAAAAATGTAGCGTACAAATAGCTATGCTACAGGAGACACACTTGCAAAGAATTGAACATGTGAATTTGATAAAGAAAGTTTTCAGGATGGTTATTCAGTGGAATACCTGGGGCAAAAGAAGAGAGGAGTACTTATATTAATTGCAAGAGGAGCTCCAATAGTGATTGAAGTGGATACAAAAGATAATAATGGCAGATTTGTAGTACTAAGGGACTACAGGTAAGGGAGGAGTATTACACTAGCATGTATTTATATTCCACCGAAAACTGCTATAATGGAGCTTAAGAAAATTCTGGGAGAGACACTCAATCTTCAGCAAGGAACGTTACTTATAAGCGAGGACTAGAATTTTATTTGCAATAGTGAAGATGTGTTTGGGGTCAGCAGGGCAAACATAACAAAGGAGGGTAGATTTTTAAAGAAATTTATGAAAATATTTGGTATGAAAGATGTGAACTCAGTACTAGGAGTTTGTAGTGAATTTACATATCATTCCCCAAGATATAAAAACTGGGCTAGGCTAGACAGACTATACATTTCACAGGAATATGTGCATTTAATTGAAGGTCTTGATACATACCCAATAACTATTTCAGATCATGTACCAATAATAACTAAAATAAAAACACAGGGTAATGAAATAAAATGAGACATTGGCACTTTCCCACTTCCCCACCTCTCTGTTGAAAAGAGAGGAATTTAAGGAATGAGCAGTGGAAATTATTCAGGAGCTATTAGAGAAGATAGAAATTTCTTCCGAAAATAGAGTTAGGGAGACAGATAAAATTAAAGAGGAATCTAAAAATAACATGGAAGTAAAAGAAAGGGAGATACTGCTAAGAAGTAATAAGAATTATTTGAAGGGGCTGACAAATGTTAAAGTATTGCAAAATAGGAGGAATCTCATATTGCAAAATAGGAGGAATCTCACAGAAAAAGAAGAGGAGCAACTGCAGAATACTAAACAGAAAATAAGGGATTACCTCAGTAATATGTATGAGTTTAGAGAGACTGCTGTTAAGCAACTGTTTTTGATAATACCTCTAGAGCACAAAAACATTTAGCACAATGACCCAGGCAACAGAAAGTAGAAAGGGCTGTCACCAGGCTTAGGGAGCCTATAACAAGGAAGATAACAAGGGATCCTGTAGAAGTATTAGAAAGACTTCGGAAATTCTATGAAAGTCTGTATAAAGTAGAGAAATATGGAGATCAAGAAAAGGTACAAATAGAAATGTTTATGGTAGATTTAAATATGCCAAGGTTAGAGGTAGATGAAGCTCAATTACTAACAGGATAGGAGGAGATGAGATAAAAATGGTGATGTATAACCAATCTACAGGAAAGTCTCCAGGAACAAATGGTATTCCTGTGGAAGTTTGGAAGCTAGGATGGAAAAACTGATAAATATCTGGAAGGTTTTGTTTAACAGTATTTTAAGAGGAGGAAAAGTACCAACATCCTGAAAGAAAGCAGTAAGGGTAAAGATCCATCAGATCTAGCTTCATACAGTCCCATTTCAATACTAAACCACAACTATAAATTGCTTATGTCTATAATAGCTATAAGAATGGCAAAAGTGATGCCAAAATCAATAGATATGGATCAGTGTGGTTTTGTGGAAAGAGGCATTCATATGACAACATTAATAGAACACTGATGATCCCAAGGGAAGCAGAAAGTAAGAAAATACCACTGTTGTTGGTGGATCTTGATGCAGAGAAAGCATTTGACAGAGTAGACTGGGATGTTATGAGCAGAGCAATGGTACCAACTGCCTTCCCTGATAACATTATAAGGTTGATTAGGAGGATATATGAATGAATGAATGAAGGTGAAAATTAAAGTGAGTGGGGTCCTCTCTAATAATCTCTGCTTAAGCAGAGGAACCAGGCAGGCGTATCCTCTCTCCCCTTTGCTATATGCATTATTTATTTATTTGTTTTATTGTCTTTTATTTTATTTTATTTTACATTTGTTAACCAGGATGGTCCGACTGGATTAATGCCCATTTTCAGCAGATGCCTGGAGAGAAATGCTCCAAGGTACATGTACACAATACAATTGTTAGAACAATTGGTGTGTTGCATTTACACCCAGGTTACATTTACTCATAGGCTACAGAACAAAGCAGTACAGCACCACATAATGCCTGAGGCTTACATATCAATGCAAGTATGTATAAACAGGTAGTAACAGCGTATTACCTTCAGGATTAAGAATATATTGAGTAGTTTTAGTTATGGTTTTGACCAATGTGATATTGAAAGGGGTGGCTGAAGAGAGGACACTTATAGAGGAGAGGCGTGTGAGATGGACAGGGCACTAGTCAGGGTTGGTACAGGGACATATCCAGTGTGATTAAAAGTAATATTTAATCTTGTTTTTGAATACGGTTAGTGAAGGTTCTAGGGTCAGGTCAATTGGTAGTGAGTTCCATATCTTTCTGACAGAGTTAGCAAAGAGAGAGTCACCAGCAGCGTGGTTGGATTTTACTGTTTGAACTAGGTGTTTGGTGGAGGGGCGAAGTGGTCGATTGTTGCTGTAGGGGCAGATCATGTTTTTAGGGCAGGGTATTTTCTGGATGGTGGAGGATTTTATGGGCAACTATAATCTGGTTGAGTTGCAGAAGGTAAGGTAGTTCAAGCCAAACTGGGAGATTTAGGTTGTGGCAGTGGTGGGTTCGGTAGGGTGTGCCAGTAGCAAATCTGGCAATATGGTTGTAACAAGATGATAATTTATTGAGATCAGTTTTGCTCAGGTAAGTGAAAAGAGGAGAGGCATAGAGAAGGGTAGATAGTGGATGGGAGTGGGTGACTGCTATTCTTGCAGGTGAAGTGAGGAACAATTTGATCCTATAGAGAGAGCCAAGTTTTTTATTGATGGTTTTTATAGTTTGATTGATGTGCATGTCAATTGTGACACCCAAAAGTTTAGTTTGAGTTTCTGGGGAGATAATGGTCCCATTACTAGCTGTTATGCTGAGGAGTGGTGGGGTGGACCTACGAGTAGGGGAGAAGAGGAGTAACTTAGTTTTGTTGGGATTTAGGATTAGACATTGGTTTAGTAGCCATTTTTCAACCAAGTTAAAGGTGTTTTGGGTTATTGTGGTAAGATTTGTTGGTTTGGTGGCAGAACAAATTATTATATTTAGAATCATTGGCAAAGAAAATAACAGACTGAGAAATTCAAAGATATAATTGGTAAGGTAGTCAAGAAAAGTTGGCTTTATTTGCAGGTGATATTATTTTCTATCTGATGGAACCAGAAAGGGACATCTCAGTGTTGTGGAACATTCTGAAAGAGTTCAGTTTTTTCAGGATATAAAATTAATGAAGATAAAACAATGGATATAGCTATAAAATGTGTCAGCCCTTCCTGGAGAACATTTAGGTCAGTGTGGGATTCAATGACAGCTCCTAGTTTGCAATCATCTGCAAATTTAGTCAGCCAGAGACCACTGACAGTGGCCTTGACTTCATAAAAGTAAATGCCAAAAAGGAGCAGTCCAAGGACTGATCCCTGAGGGACTCCACTTATGACTGGCCTCTTTCTAGAGGTGGACTCCCCAGTTCTAACTTGCTGGGTCCTGTCTGTGAGCCAGTTGGCTATCCACTGGGTGACATATGGGTTTGTACCTAACTCTTGAGTTTGTAAACAATGCCTGAGTGGGGTACTGTGTCAAATACCTTGGCCAGGTCAAGGTAGGCAGTATAAACAATTTTGCCCATATCCATTGCTCTGCTGACCTTCTCAAAGATGTCCACCAGGTTGAGTAGGCATGACCTGTCCTTGATGAAACCAAACTGGTTTGGGTCCTGTGTCTGAAGGCTTACTATATCATTATTGATCAATTCCATAATAATTTGTTCCATGGCTTTGCATATAAGACTAGTGAGACTTATGGGTCTGTAGCTTCCAGAGTCTGTAGATAGACCACCTTTGTGCAGAGGTTGTTATACTTTAAACTTTGTTAGATTCTCTTAATTTTTATTGCTTCTTAACTAAATCTCTTTTTCATTTATTTCTCCCCTGTTTTGAAACTCTGCTTCAGTTTATCCCTTTCACTACCTATAACAAGTTTAAGCCACCTAAAGCTCTATTATCTCTGTGAAGTGGGCTGGCCCCGCTCCGCTTCGCCCTCGCTGCGCTCGGGCTCGCTCCACTCCCCACCCTGCCCCCATATCCCACCCCCCCCACTACCTCTAGATTTATAGCCACCTGACCACTCCCACTTCCTGTTCTACCCATCATACTTCCTCTCCCACATACCCCTCCCCCTCTCACCCTATCACCATGCCTAGGCCAAGAGGGATAATAATCCTATTCATCCTACCATTCATTGCTACACTGTACCTCCTAACAAGTTATGAACACCTATCATTAACAGGCCTCCACTATCCAAATTATCACACAAACGCCCACTCCCAACCACCAATAGTCGAACTCTACTACGACAAAACAATCCCCAATACAAAAAAATCTCATAGAACCTTACCTTATTAAACAACACCAATTAACTCTGAAAACAAAACAAGGTCTAAAGATACTAATCAAAGTCCTAAAACTAATAGCTTACCTGAGGAAAAACATCACCAAAGATGGGGACATCCACCCCAACCCAGGCCCTACCAGCTCCATAGAGCCCACCAAACATCCACTCACCCTTAGACCGACCAACTCCCTACTTATCTGTCATCTAAACATAAGAAGTCTGAACAATAAGATACATAACCTTCATGCCATGCTAGAAACCTACCTACCTGACATCATGTGTCTAACGGAAACATGGCTTAAACCATCAACCAAAGATAATCAGATAATGTCACCTGGGTTTAACATACTCAGAGTTGACCGTATAAAGAAAAAGGGAGGTGGAATAGCTGTCCTGTACAAAAATACACTAAGCATCATAACCAACCCCAAACAACCACCACAGACTGCTAACGCTGAAATATTAGCACTGATAATAAAATTAAATAAACAAAAGAGTGTAAACCTAATAGTTATCTACATACCCCCAGGGAACAATATTGAAACTCTAGAAACCATTCTAAATTGGATAGACAACAACTATCCACAAGAAACAATTGTCCTGGGAGATGTCAACATTGATTGGAACCAATGCTCCGCCCAGTCCAATCATACCCCCTTAAATCTCTATGGGTTTACTCAGATTATATCCACTACCACCAGGCTAGGCAATAATAAGCAAAAAGAAAGCATACTTGACTGGATGCTTGTCAAGGAGGACCCCCTAAAATATACTCCAGGAACTCTCCCTAATGATATTAGTGACCATTTGCTAACATACATTTTGAAAAATAATACAACCAATGCTAGGACGCCAGTGTACAGAACGATCAGAAATAAGAAAAATTTCGACCCAATCAAATTTAACACAGAACTTAAATACTGTAACTGGTCAAAATTGAAATTACTTCCCATAGATGAGGCAGTCTCATATTTTAATGAAACATTCCTCGCAATACTGGACTCTCATGCTCCAAAAAGGGAATCTAGAATCAAATCCCACATAGCACCCTGGCTAACCACAGAGACCAAAACCAAAATAAATCGCAGGGGCAAAGCATGGACCAAGTGGCGTACCACCAAATCACCATTAGATCGAGTCTTCTTCCAACAAATAAGAAACGAAACTAAAAAGGCCACTGCTCTAGACAAGAAAAACTACTTTCACCACTTACAAAACAAAAACCAAAAGAACCCCCAAAAGTTCTGGGCAGGATTGAACAAACTTCTCCAACCAGGAAAATCCACCACACCCACCCCAGAAACTCTATCTGATAAGAACCAAGAAGAAGTAGCGAACAACTTTAATATATTCTTCACCGAAACCATTCAGTCACTAGCTAGCCAGCTACCCGCTCCCTCCACCACCCCTAAAAACACCACACCCAAACCCCCAATATCATTCAATCTACAACCCATATCTACCACTTACATTCGAACCCGACTAAAAAAATTAAAGCCAACTACCCTCTCAGCTGATCTTCTACCAGCAGAATACCTGCAAATTGCTGCAGATGCAATTGCCTACCCCATATCAATCTTAATAAACAGAACCATTAGTGAGTCCACAATCCCAGCAATATGGAAAATATCTCATGTCATACCCTTCATAAAGGTGGAACATCCACTGAACTTTCAAACTACAGGCCAATAGCCATCTTATCTCCACTTGCAAAAATAATGGAAAAGTGTGTGCATAAACAACTAATGTCCTATCTCATCCAAAACAAGTTATTAACTGAATGTCAGCATGGATTTAGACCCCACCATAGCACGACAACTGCCCTTCTCTTTTACCGAAAAATCAACCATCATCGGAACAACAAAAATATCTCCTCTGCACTCTTTCTAGATATGTCAAAAGCCTTCGACATGGTAAACCACCAGATCCTTCTCACAACCCTAGAAACCTTTCACCTAGACACCCATGTCCTAAACTGGTTTCAGGACTACCTCGTAGGCAGACAACAAGCAGTTATATGGCAGAACAAGCTCTCATCCCTACTACCAAACAGCATTGGCACCCAAGGGTCCATATTAGGACCTCTTCTCTTCTCAATATTCATAAATGACCTGCACTCAGCCATCCCCGAAGCCACCTGCATCCAATATGCAGATGACTCTACTATCATCTGTTCCAATCCCACATTTGACAACCTTCTAAAAGCCACCCAACACTGCTTTACCATAGTTGAAAATTGGCTAACAGATCATCACCTCATATTAAACCCCAAAAAAACCCAACTACTTCTCTTTCATCCAACTAACCCTACACCTTTCACACAATTTTCTATCCAACCCAATAACGGAACTACTATCTCTCCTACTACAAATACTAAACTACTAGGAGTAATTATAGATAATAAACTCCGATTTGACACCCACATTAACCAAACTATTAAAACAGTAAACAAAAAACTAGGGTCTTTATACAGATTAAAAACCTTCCTAACTCCAGCCGCTAGACTAGCCACTGCCCGGTCACACCTTCTATCCACACTACTATATGCCTCCCCCATCCTCTCTAACCTTAATAAATCAGACCTAAATCGTCTCTCCACTTGTTATAACCACATTGCCAGATTCATCACTGCCCTGCCCTACAGAACACACCATTGTATTAACCTGAAAAAACTTGACTGGCTAGAACTCCCGAATCTTCTCCAAAAATATCAACTTTTAGAAGCCTTTAAAATCCTGAAACACCCAGAGAACACTCCTGCTCTAAAAAACATACTAACCCCCTACACCAACCTTAGTTCTCTACGCTCATCTGACAAACTCCTAATACAAACAAGCAAGGCCCATAACATAGGTGGGGACAGACTGTACTCTAATTTCATCGGAAAGGTGTGGAACTCTCTCCCAAATAAATTAACGTTTTCACCATCACTAGCTCTATTCAAAAAAGGACTAGAAATCCACCTTAAATCGCATTGGATATGTCCTTGTATGAACCCGGACTAAGATTACCATGAGAAATTCTGCACAGATATGGGCAATTTTTGACTAGGAAGGACCTAGTCAACTAAGGGTCTACTAACCTGTATACAATGAAAGTAATCAAATGTAACTTCTATTGCTGCACTGTTATCTCTCTATGTACATGTTTCCTGTCCTTTGGCTTGCTGTCTTCTGTCTTTTATTATATGTCATTTTAACCTGTTGGAGCTTTTCTCACCGGGACTCCGCTGAAAATGGACATGTATCCAGTCGGACTATCCCGGTCAACAAATGTAAAATAAAATAAATAAATAAATAAATAACATCTGGAGTACTTTCTATCTTCCTTAATAACTCCTGGATAAATTCCACTAATCAATCTGTATATTCCTCTCTCTATAACAGGTAGATGGGACACTGCCAGTGTCTAAGCTTTACTTTATTAGCATCTGTTTTCATCTTAGTTATTACTGGAGCATGGTTTGAAATAGTTATTGGATGTGTGTCAAAGTTCTCAATTAAATGCACATGTTCCTGTGAAATATAATTTCTGTCTTGGGTAATAGCATGTAAGTTCCAAGCTTCTACTAGTGAATTCCTGTCTTTCATACCAAATATTTTCATAAATTTCTTAAGCAATCTACCCTTGTTTGTTATATTTTCCCTTTTAGGCCCCAGATACATCCTCATTGTTGCAAATCAAATTCCAGTCCCTACTTGTAACTAAAATTATCTTCTGAAAGCTGATTATTTCTCCCAATGTTTTAAGCTTCATAATAGCAGTTTTAGGTAGAACATAAATACATGCCAGGGTAATCCTAATCTTTTGCCAGAAGCCCCTTACTACCACAAATCTATTACTATTATTTTTCCTCATCTATCACTACCAGATGTCCCTCTAGTAATTAATATAAGCATTCCCCTTTTGCTTTGTCTCTGATATTCTGCAGAATATCCATCCTAAAATCTTTTCTTTAAGAAATTCACCTGTTACAGTTCTTTCCAAATGTGTTTTCTGTAGCACTGCTATTTGCACTTTGCATTTCTTAATGTAATTAAGCATTCTTTCCTTTTTGTCTATACCTGTGAGACCATTCACATTCCAAAATAATATGGATAGTGTTGTCATTATGGTAATAAATCATTATTCCCACCTTTTATATATGGCAGCTTTTTAAACTATATATTTCCAGCTTTTGTAATACGTGCACCCATTAGTGTTAGCCCGGTTAATGTTTTATGTTTTTTTTTCTTATCATCAGCATTGGAAGCTATGTCACATTTTACAAGATTTTTTTGTTTTAATAAAAACCCTCAAACAAAAAACCAAAGACACCAGCAGAACTCACATAACTATGTACATCTTCAAACAATGACATTTAACTCTGATATTAAAAACATTTGTGCCAGATAGACAGCTGATAACACAGGCCCTAATTAACCTGAAATTGAGTTTACCCATGATAAGATGCAGGTTGTTGCCTATGCTTCTACGTACACTAATTGGTGTCTGCACTTTTTATATTTATGTATTTATTTATTGGCATTTGATTACCTGGAAAGTTCAACTAGGTAGAAGTCCATTTTCAGCACAGGCCTGGGGAGAAAAGCTTGAAATTATTACAAAACCATTTAAGAACAATAATTTTACAATCTTCAAAACTAAAACATAAACATCTGCAGTTTAAATAATTATAACAAATTAGACATGATATAAAAACATTGGTTAAGAATTGATACAAGGTGTATGACAATCATTTAATATTTAGAGAACTTTTAGACAATTTGTAGAAAAATTTAAAGGTAAATTAGTCTAATACAATATAAATTGCAACATGAAGTGAGGGGGAAAACAGGTTTATTGTATATTTAGAGAGAAAGTCAGGGAAGGGAATTAGATAGCAGTAAGGAAACAAGTGAAGAAGGGATAGTAAGGAGGGATAGGGAATGAAAAGGTACTTATTCTAATTCAGGGATATAGTTTATTCTGGTTTTGAGCAATAGCAGAGACATATTTTAGCTAGGAAGTCTTTCAGAGTGGTTTTGAGAGATTGGAGGGAGGGTATAGACCTGATGGATACAGGAAAGGAGTTCCAGACCATAGTAACCTTGTACAAGTACAGACAATGCCCAGCAGATTTGCTAGGTTTGTAGACAGACAGGAGTTTTTTAGTGTTGAACAGGCAGATGGATGCTGGATAGTTTTATAGGTGGTAAGAAGCTGAGTATATATTAGCTGATGTGGCAGCTCCAAAAATAAAAGCTTTTCAGTGTTATACAGTGGTGGGTTCTGAAAGGGGTATTTGCTGCAAATGTATCAACTTTGTTATAGCATTGTTCAGCTTTTAATTTTTGTGAAGCCTAGAGGTTAGTAAGGAAGGAAGCACCATAAAGAAGAGTAGGTTATAAGTAATAGCAAGTGGATTTTTATTTGTGTCGGTGAGAAAATTGTTGGCTCTGTATAGCATTCCTAGTTTTTGATGAATTTTTCTTATGCAATTTTGTATATGCAGGTCAAATGTAAGATTATCATCTACTGTCACCCCTAATAGTTTGCTATGAAAAGTGACTTCAATGGTTGTATTATCAAAAGAGAGAACTTAAAATGTTGCTTTTTCATGAGAAAGGGATTTGGGGGAAATAGTAGTTTGGTCTTTTTTTGGATTGAGCATTGAAAACTTATATGGTGCTGCTTATGTGATGGATTTGAAGTCTTCTTAAGACACTCAGTCTTGCTGGCTGAATTCTGCTAAAATCAAAGTCTGGTTATATTTGCATTCACAGTCTGTTGCACACAGAAACTTGCAGAATATACACTGATGAGAGAATCTTTGCAGCATCAACTTAGAGCAGTAACAAATAGCTTTTTATAATAAACCAAAAGGACTAACATTACAGCTTAAAGTACTGTTCCACTTTACTTCTCATATAGTACAGATGATGTGAGAGATATAACATTTACCTCGAGACAAATGTGTCTCTACAAATACCCCTAACATAACTGGATTCATACAGATCTTTATATACAATTTTAGTCATGCACATACATATACATTTCCTCTTGGTATTCTATTTTGGAGAATTGCTCATCCTGTGGAAACAATATTGATTGTTGCAGATGCTGACGCAAACTGCTGACTTCAGCTTTTCTGACAGTGTGAACATCCTGTTTTTTGTCTTTTGTATAAGAACATCTGTTCTTGTGCCAAAGAAACAGATTGTAACAGTGTCATAAACATGTCCTGTTGTTTAAGGAAACATTGTGTCCATTATGCAGAAACATGTCCTGCTGTTTAAGGAAACATATTGTAGCCATTATTTTTATATGCAGAAAAACATGTCTTTGTTAAAAGCAGATTTTGCATTTTTGCTCTTGCATACATCCTGTTTTTAAGTCTGTAAGGGAAAATGTCCATTCAGCAGATTCCTTATTTTCCAAGCCATGGTAATTTAGTATGGATGCTGATCACATATTACTAAACTCTATTTCTACATTTAAGCAAGCTTTATCTTATACCTTATTTATGTTGCATATTTGTAGCAAAGTTACTTTCAACCTTAGTATATTATTGAGCACACTCTAACAATTCCCTCTTTTTTATTTTAAACCAGGGAAATAAATTCAGCATTATTTGATAATACTTTTTCATTATGACAATTAACAACAGTAACTTGACTAGCTTTTGCTAAGCAGACTTTAATACATTTAAATAATATGCAACCAAGCATTACAATAACAATAAAAGAAATTAAAAATACAGTGACTTTTCCTGTCCATCCTGTAAATAGATTACTAAACCATTCACTCCAGTCATCATTCCAGATTTTTCTAGTATGTTGAGACACTTGTGCAATCACTTCTAAATGTGCTTTTACAGATTATGTTTTGTATGGAATAAATGTACAACATTGTTTTCCTATTAAAGCACATGTACCCCCTTAGGATGCTAATATATAATCTAATGCCATTCGATTTTGCAAAACCATAGTTCATATTACTGTCATTTCGACAGTAATGTCAAGGACTGCATTGAAAGTGGCATTTGCCAATACCTCAACTAGTTTAGAACTATGTCCTAAATCCTGTCCAGTATCTGCCTTGGTCCCAATATCGTGCTCCATCCACAAAGATGGATTGCTTAAAGCGATCAAAATCAGATGCTAAAAATTGCACCTCAGGTGACATTATCTTTTCTAAACAGTTATGCTGTTTTCCTTCATAGCCCATGTGGTTTGACAAATAGTATTTGTCCACTGTCTGTATAGTAACAGTTTTCATTCCAAAAAGTGCCATCCATTTTGCAAAGACTGCCTGACTAATACCATCTATAATTTTATTCATTTCAAAACTGTCTATCAGAGCTTTTACAGCTTGATGTGTTTGTACTATAATGCTGGAAAATACGGTCAAATATTCAGTTTGTTTAATACCCCCAGTAAATGGCTAATAACTGCGTTATACATGGATGGTAGCCCAGTTCCACTGGAGTCATCTTCCTGCTAAAGAAAGTGACTGGACGTAATGTTTTTTCCATTCTGTTGTCGCTACCATGTGGCCATTCCTGTAGTAGTACCACAGACAGTGGGTTTTTTTTCTGCTGATGCTTGTAACACAAATGGTAATCTTGGTGTGGGTGCTATTAATTCTGTAGCTTGTGCTAGTTTTATTTTTATTTGTGAAAATGCCTCCTCTTCATGAGATCCCCACTCTAAAAAGGTGGAGTTCTTTTGTTCCTGTAACATTTTGTATAGGGGAGCAGCCACGGCTGCATAATCCTCTATAAATTCCCTATTGTAATTCATGATTCCCATGAATTTATGTAAGTCTGCTATAGTCAGTGGCTTTTCCATTTGTAAAATGCCTCGTACACATATAGGGCAAGGAGACCTTCCTGTTGGCTTTATAATAGTACTTAGAAACTTAACTTTTTGTGTCATAAACTGAATTTTTTCACTTTTAACCTTAAACCCTGCTTGCTGTAGACTATGAAAAACTCTCTTAAGAAGCCGTGCATGCTCCTCTACTGTTTCTGACTGAATTAAAATATCGTCAATGTAATGCATTACTGAATCATCCTTTTCCAAATGTTGTAGAATGGATCCTACTGTCTGATGAAAAATAACTGGACTGTTTTGAAACCCTTGTGGTAACCTTGTCATGACATATTGCTGGTTTTTAAATGTAAAGGCAAATCTTGGCCAATCTTTTTTCCTGAGTGGTACTGCAAAAAAGCCATTTGCTAAGTCTATTACTGTAAACCACTTACTTTGTGGCTTAATATGTGCAGCAAACTCTGGGACTCCTGGAATCAAATGTGCTCTAGGAGTGGTATTATTGATTAACCTTCCATAAATCAGATTGGTGAATTTGTAGGACTGTTGCCCTTTTGTATAATCCCTTCTTTTTTCAATTCTGCAATACATTTTTCCATATGTTCTTCTGCTTCTCTAGGAATAGGATATTGCTTTTAAAAAGGTGGTATATAGTCCTGATCACTTCCTACCTCTACTGGGCTTTCTAGTTTCCCACAATCACTGGGACTCTTGGACCACAGATTTGGGAAATGCTGTTGTAAATGCTTCCATACATCCTCACTGTCTGTATTTACATAGCCTGTAGGCTTTTCAGGTTTGTCAGGTAGAGAGATTGCATAGCAACCTGTATTTTGCTCTTCCTCTCTTTGTTGTTTGTCTCCCATCCACATAATTTCATTAGGTAAATCAATTAATATGCCTAAAGGCCCTAGAATGTCCATACCAATAATGGTATTTGTAGAAGATGGATGCATTAAAAATGCACCCTTCCATGTCTGCCCCTCTTGACTAAATTTTATGCCCACATTTTGGCTACTCACTGCATAGCTTCCTGTGCCATTAAATGCTGAAATGCAAACCTTTTTTATAGGATTTGCTGGTAACTGTCTTTTTGTGACAGATACTGCTGCTCCTGTGTCTGTTAAGACATTTTTCCACAGTGACCCCTCTACCGAAATATCAATCAGTGGTCGTCCATCTTGACCCTTTTTAAAGGTAGTCAGGAAAGATACCAGAGTAGGGGGGGGGGGTACATCCCTATTGTAAGGAAATCCACTCATCCTCTCCTTTATTATCAAATGCAATATGACACACCTCATGTTTTTGCTTGTCATCTTCCTCTCTGTCTGAATGATCTACATATTTAGGTTTTTCAATCTCTTTTTTTAACTGTTGCCTAGCTATTCCTTCTGCCTGTTCTATCAAATGTTTCGGATTTACAGGCGAAACTGTTTGAAAATCTACTGGGTATACTTCCCCTTTTCCTGTATATTGATGGCTCTTATAACTGTTTTTACCAGTATTGTAAGGTTTTTGTACATAATCCTTCTTTTCTGACTTTTCTTGTAAATTTATCTGCTCTCTTTTTGGAAACACCCCCTGTTCTTCCTTCTTTTTGCGCCAGGCTTTGTAATGATCACAGTTTTGCTTAACATGTCCTATTTTTTTACAAAAGAAGCATGTTGGTGCCTTTTGCTCATTACCTGTGCTTGATCCTGGTACTACAGACATAGAGGCAGGAGCTGGTGGTGCTGACACAGCTCTTTCTGCTGGTGGTTGGTCACACCACCTTTGCCTTCCTCTGTTTTTTACCTCACCAATTACTTCAAATGGCTCACTATTATCTTCAAATGCAAAGATATGGTGTGAGTATAATGTCCCATCATCGGCCATAGTCCATCCCCTCATTAGCTTTTGTATCAAATCAGTGAAGGTAGCAGAATTTTCTTCGTAGATACATTTAATATCCCCTGGAACCCCTTTGACTTGTTCTAAGAAGCAATGTATTAACTGTTTTTGTATGTCTCTTTTTCCCATGTCTCTGTCTGTTTTTTGGTATATGATTTGAAATGCAAGTCTAAAATGTTCACTTTGTTCCATTAATTTATCTGTGATAGTTGTCGTTGTGTCTTTCGGCTTTTCCCAGTTAGGGGTCACCACAGCGGAACTCCAGTCCTCTAATGATTGGCAGTAGATTTTTACGTACCGAGTTGCCAGCTCTGACGCACAACCTTCAACAAAGGTACACCCATTCATGCATGTCTCCACACAGAAGACGCTCTAGCTGAGAATCAAACAGGACAACGTCTTACTGTGAGACAACGCTACTGCAGTGCCACCACAATTATCTAATAATTTGGCTGTGGGAGGCTGCCTTTGTGTAAATGCCATTAAAACAGCTGTCATACATCCTACTTTAGTGTTTAACTGATAATCATCTTGTTTTAATTGAATGAAAGTTTTAAAGCATTTGGGAATGAAAATCCTGCATCTGTCCATATATCAGATTCTGCTGTATATGCCACCCATTCTTCAAATGTAAGGATGTTATAAAAGATGCCTTTTTTATCATTCCACTGTGGTAAACTCTGTAATAATCTAGACTGTGTTTATAAATCTGTAGTGGTTCCCTGTCCCTGTTCTATAATTTGGACTGGTTTTGTGTTTTTTAACTCTTCCTTAAGCTGGGATATCAAAATAGTATTTTGAAGGTTAGTCTCTGTTAATTCATCTAATTCTTCTTCCTTTTCCTTCAGATGCTGTTTAAGGTCTGTCATTTCTACCTGTAAGTGTTTAAGGGATGTGTGATATCTGTTATTGGATTCCTCTGTGGACTGCAGGGCTCCTATGCACTTTTGGCAGAGATCTTGGATGTCATTTCTGAACATTTTAAACTCACTTTGTTTCTCTTTTAAAAACGTATTAAATTCTTCTGTCAATGTATCATAAGCTTTATGTCTGTCCTCATATGTATGTTTAGCCGTGGCATCATTCCATGCTTGCACATAATGTTTAAAAGATGTTACAAGATCTACAGGGGACTCTGTCAGTAACAGATTTGACTGCTGTTGTAATTCAGAGATCAATGTACTGACAGGACATAACTGCTTTACATCTGGATATAATGAAAAATGTGTACCCTTAATTAATTCTTTATCATGAACAGATCTGTCTGCACAGTCTATTTTTTAGCAATATCATGCAAGACGTTTTTATGGCATATTACACAAAATGCAGTTTCTCTTGAATCACATAATAAACATTTACTATGATATACTTTATTTTTTTGTTGCAAATACCAATCAAATGTTACAATCCACTAACATAATGCCTGTATGTCAACTTGCCCTAACAAGGTTTTACACTTACTAATGTGTTGTGTATACCAACATTGCAATTTACTCCATATTTTATCTGGTTGTTCTGCTACATTAAGAGTAAAACTTGGCTTACATTTGCTAGAATTATGCCTGATAGCATCCATACTAAAAAAAAAATGTGACGCAGAAAAAAGTCTTACCAGTGAGCAAAAAACCAGGTGATCAGGCTGTTGTTGCAGATGGCTGGACATTTTTCAAAGTCACTTGAGAAGCTGGGAAAGCACAACAGGCAGCGGACTGCTGTGCTAGTAGATATCCACCTTTTCTTAGAGAAGTTATGGCACTGCGACTTGAACTTCAGTCTCACTCCGGATGTAGACGTCTAAAAAACTTTACTACTGCAAGCTGCATAAACTGGAATACTTCTGTTTAGGATTTACACATACGTACAAATGTTAGTTACTGCAATTTAACTGAAGTGACCCTCTGCAGGGCTTACCACTCCTTCTGTGTTCGAATGCAGGCTAGCTTGCCATTGAAAAATTATATGGTGCTGCTTACTGTGATGGATTTGAAGTCTTCTTAAGACACTCAGTCTTGCTGGCTGGATTCTGCTAAAATCAAAGTCTGGTTATATTTGCATTCACAATCTGTTGCATACAGAAACTTGCAGAATATACACTGATGAGAGAATATACTTTGCAGCATCAACTTAGAGCAGTAACAAATAACTTTTTATAATAAACCAAATGGACTAATGTTGCAGCTTAAAGTACTGTTCCACTTTACTTCTCATATAGTACAGATGATGTGAGAGATATAAAATTTACCTCGAGACAAATGTGTTTCTACAAATACCCCTAACATAACTTGACTCATACAGATCTTTATGTACAATTTTAGTCATGCACATACATATACATTTCCTCTTGGTATTCTATTTTGGAGAATTGCTCATCCTGTAGAAACAATATTGATTGTTGCAGATGCTGACGCAAACTGCTGACTTCAGCTTTTCTGACAGTGTGAACATCCAGTTTTTTGTCTTTTGTATAAGAACATATGTTCTTGTGCTAATGAAACAGATTGTAACAGTGTCATAAACATGTCCTGTTGTTTAAGGAAACATTGTGTCCATTATGCAGAAACATGTCCTGCTGTTTAAGGAAACATATTGTAGCCATTATTTTTATATGCAGAAAAACATGTCTTTGTTAAAAGCAGATTTTGCATTTTTGCTCTTGCATACATCCTGGTTTTAAGTCTGTAAGGGAAAAAATGTCCATTCAGCAGATTCCTTATTTTCCAAGCCATGGAAATTTAGTATGGATGCTGATCACATATTACTAAACTCTTTTTCTACATTTAAGCAAGCTTTATCTTATACCTTATTTATGTTGCATATTTGTAGCAAAGTTACTTTCAACCTTGTGAGTTATGAAGCCATGCTTCAGTGGCTGTTAAAGCTTCCAGAGTAAATTGTTGTAATCCCTGAGATGTAAAAGCAACTAGCATGATTTCAGAAATCATTAACTTTTAGCCTTCAAGAACGCAGTGTTCTGTATTTTATTGTTTTATTATCAGTTAGCTCCATGAAAGCGTAAGGGGAAAAATGCAGTTCTCTGCTGCAGCCTGAAAGACAAGTTGAAACATTTATTGGTAAAGGAAAACTTTTCGTTTCATCTTAAAAGTTGTTAAATTAAGCCAAGGGTCTTAATCCAGACATGCAAAAGTAAGAGAAAACATAGCTCTACATATATTATGATCTGTGCATGCTTAGATCCCATCCCCCACCTCAACAACCCAAGATTACAGCCTATTAGCTAAAACATGCTTTCGGCTAGCTTTTCTTGCACTGTAATCGCTACATTTCTTTTTTTTTAAACAAAAAACATCTGTATTAAACCATCACTTATGTCATAGGCAATCATTAATTTATATGAATGAAAACAAACCACACCTACACAATCCTAGTTGCAAGCATTTTACATTACCAACCATACTGACACACTCTCAGTTGCAAAGATTATATTATTTATAATCTACCCAATCATTTTCAGTCAAACATTACATAGCTCATTTAAGGCATTTAAGTCCCACCTTCTTTTAAACCTCATTCCTCCTCTGTATGTATTATTCCCACAATTCCCATTTTTTTCCTATGTAATTTGCTCCTACCCTTTTCTAAACATCTCAATTCCAGTTGCTTTACCTTTGTTGCTATATTCACTACTTCTAGTATAGCTGGTTTAGATTCTGATTTCCATTTTCTAGTAATTGCTTTTTTGACAGCCACCATAATTAGACACAACAAGGTCTTACCATGTCTAGGCAGTCCTGATTCTGTATCATAGCTCAGAAAAATCATCTCCTTCATCACACCAATCTGCCCACCCAGCATTTTTAACAGGGCATCCCACAGGGAATCCTTTAGGTCTGCCAGCTCAAGGCACTTCCAGAAAATTTGTTCCTAATTACCTCTTTCCTAAAACACCTCCAACATTTGCTGTCTACCTGAGGAAAGGTTCTCTGGAGTCTACTTGGTGTAAAAAAATATCTATGTAAACATTTCCAAGCAAAAATCCTAATCTTCTAGATTTTGTTTCATATTTTGTGAATTGCTTATCAAATCTTTCTTCCCAATCCTTTCTAACCTTCTCTGATTGATTCTTATAGTTATCATGCAATATCTGATATGCTCTACTAATTATTAATTTTTTAATGGCAGCTTCTTTTCTAGATTCTACTAAAAACTATACCAATGCTGGTCTTTCATTTAGGACCCCCTCTATTTCTTTCTCATTGCCTATACTCTAATATCAATCCTTAATAGGGAAGGCAATCTCTAACCAGCACTCCAAATAACTTCTTGGTGTCTTCCCATTCTATCATCTTTTCCTGTCTAGTTATTTGCTCCCAATACCTTGGTTCCTTTGCCAGTTTTCTCCAATAAATTCCAGCCCCCCTCCTGGCTATTGTCTATATCCCTAATTGCAGTCATCCCTATCAGCAGAATCTCCTTTCTCCATTCCCATGTTGGCTTAGTTCTTAAGATACTTTCTGTCTAATATTCTGTAGGATTATTGTTATTCTCTTTTAAGGTCTGCATCCAAAATCCCAATCTTTCCTTCTTTCTTGAGCTTTCCCATTTCATCATCATCCCTTTCCACTTTGAATTATAGTTTTCTGCTTGTGTTATGTATAGGACCATTAACTGTGTGCCTCTGAAGTACCCTTCAAATTGAGTAATCCCAATCCGCCCTGTTCTACTGGAAGAATAAGCTTATCCTACTTGAATCTTGCCATCTTCCTGTTTCAGATAAAGTTCTTCAACTCTTTATTAATTGCTATCCACAACTTCTCCTTTGGTTGATAAAAATATGCCTGACCTCTGTATAAGACTAATGGGACTAAAAACATTTTAACTGCTTGCATCTTACTATCCATATCCATATAACAAAGCTTCTATTTCTCAGTTTTTGTATTATCTTTTGTTTAGTTTCTTCCCACATATCCTTAGCTGCCACACCAGAATCATTTTTAATCTATACCCCTAAATACTCATTTTATCATGTCCCCATAAATATGGATATTGCTCAACCAATTCATATGTGGGTACATAATTAACCATTATTGCCTTTGTTTTAACTTCATTCATTTTTATCTTGAAAAGATTTGAAACTGTCTCAAAATGTTCCACAACACTGTAATGTCTCTTTCTGGTTTTGTCAGGTATAAAATAATATCATCTGCAAATAGAACCAGCTTTTCTTGACTACCATACCAATTATATGCTTGAATTTCTGAGTCCCTTATTTTCTTTGTCAATGGTTGTAAATTTAATGCAAATAACAAAGGAGAAAGAGGGCAATCTTGCCTGGTTCCTCTGGTCAAGCAGAAGTTATCAGAGAGGACCCCACCCACTTTAATTTTCTCCTCTGATCCCTCATACATCTTCTAATCAACCTTATCATTTTTCAGGTAATGGCTATTTGTTTAATACCAAAAATATGAAAAAGAAGAAGAAGAAGAAGAAGAAGAAAAAAAAGACATCTATTTACTTTAGTAACTTTATCACATACAATAACTACTAAAATACTTTACTATCAAATATACAATTTATTTTTTGAAAAGTTTCATAGAAATACTGGTAAGAACAGAAATGGTTATATTTACAGTTATCTTTTCCCTTCTTCTTCCTCTCCTCTCCACTCAGAGTCCTTCCAAACATTAATGGCATAAAGTGATACAAATGATTTTCAGTTCTCCACACGTTCAACAAAGTGAACAAAAGTCCACTCTTTCCACTTATTCTTATAAAGCTGTATTTCACAAATATGATTCATGCTTTGCAGTTCCACATTTATTCACTATTTTCCATGTTGATGGTCTTCTTCCTGTTCTCCATCTCCCAGCTCCAGATTCTGGTTCAGTTCCAAGGTGCTCATGATTCTTCTGGTCAACTCCCGTGCTTTTCCCTGTCACTCAAGCATTTTCCTTTGGAACAGTGGAAAGGGTTTCATTGGCAAAGTATCTCTGTATGCTTTATTATTAGAAGAATAAGAAGCAGAGTCCCCTTCTGCTTGATAGCTCAGTTTTTCTTGGAAAAAGTTTTGTATTTCCTCCGTAGCCTGTTCTGCATCAAAAAATTACTTTGATCCTCCAGGAAAAAAATATTCTGAAGACGGGTAGATATAGCAGCTAGAATCTCACACCTGCCTCTTGACATTCCTTGATTACTAGAATAAATCTGTTTCTTGTCTGCCTGGTGTACAGTGAATAATCATTTTCACAAAGACTGTACTGTCTCCAACTTTGAATACTTTCCCCTTTTTCCACAGTTTTGTCAGGATGAACTCTTTCTGCTGGTAGGTTTGCATTTTTACTAACAAAGGTCTAGGCTGCTTTTTCATGGACAGATTTGGAGCATACATACGGTGTGCCCTTTCAGTAAATAGTTTGTGCTGTGGAATATCATTCCAGTTGCTTATTTGTGCCTTCATAAAATTAATACAGTCCTTTCCTTCTAGTTTCTCTGGTATAGAAGAAAATCTCAGATTTCATAGTCTGTTCTCTAATTCTAACATGTTTGAAACATCTCTTCTTGAGCAGTCTCATAGTTAGCCAATTTCTTCCTTTTGACCTCTTTTTGCAGTTTTATCAGCTGATCTGAACATCTGTTAAAAGCTTCTTCCATTTTTTCTAGACTTTTTTCTTATTTCAGTTATTTTTCTTCAGTGTTTCATTTATTTAAATCATCTCTGAGCACAGTTGACGTATTTTTTCCACTAGATTACTAGAAGACATGTCTTGCACCAAAGCTGGAGCTTGAACTGCTTTTTGCTGAATAGCTGCAGGCTTCTTCCCAGTCAGTGTTTTCTCTTCACTTTTTCTGGTTGACTGTCTTTCAGGCTTTCTTAGTTATTATTTGCTGGCATCCAGGCAGTGTGCTTACTAGTCAGTAACTGAATTTTTCTCAAGGTGACAATATCACTGGCTGTTATTTCTCAGTTTCTGTTTTTACACTGGAAGAGCTAAAGTTAAGTTGTTGATCAGTGTGTAGCCACCTTGGACGTCCCCTACCTCTAGAATTCTAACTATTCTGGCACTGTCTTGCAACAGCTGTCTGTACCCCTCTTGATACACATATTTGGTTAGGTCCCACTCCCTCTTTGCCTTGGAGTTTGAAATCTCCCAGACTTCTCCTGAAAGATTCATAACTCCCATGACAATAACCCCCTTGATTCTACACCTCTCCTTTATTTACCCCTTCAGTCTTTCATCTTCCTCTTTGGACATATCTGGGGACCATTGCACTGTATCAGTACATCAGAATTCTTCACACTTTTCTGTTCCTTAGGTACCTATCCTTGGTTCTGGCCCTGTCCAATTCCTTGTTTTCTTTATGTGCATGTGCTTCTACTTCTCTCGGACCTCACGTCTTATTTTATATGGATCATTAGTCCATCTCCAGCCCTCTATTATTGGTCACTCCTGATCAACCTATACTCAGGCATTTCCCTGCTGTCACTGCCCACATGTCTGTGTTTTCAGTAATAACCACCCTCTCCTTCTGCATCACTGTCTGGATACCCTCATCTTCCTACCAGACACTGTATATTACATTTTTACATTACAATCCTAAGTAATGTCCTCCCTCTCCTTCTGAATTACTGTTTGCAGCTCCCCATCTCCCTACTCAGACTGCTTATATTACATTATTACATTGTAATACTAAGTAATGCCCATCCTCCCCTCCTGCATCACTGCCTAGAGCTCCCCATCTCCCTATGCAGACTCCTTATACTACATTGTTAAATTGTAATACTAAGTAATGTCCAACTTCTCCTTCTGCATCACAACTTTCAGCTCCCCATCTTTCTACCAAGACTGCTTAAATTACATTGTAATACTAGGTAATATCCACCTTCTCCTCCTGCATCACTGCCTGCAGTTCCCCATCTCCCTAAGCAGACTCCTTATATTACATTGTCACAGTGTAATACTAAGTAATGCCCACCTTCTCCTCCTGCATCATTGTTTGTAGTTCCCCTTCTTCTGTTCTAAACTCCTTGCACTGCACAGTAATACAAGATTGCATTGTGAGTCACTCCTTTTATTCCTCTTCCATATTGTGTCACTGTTCCCTTCTTTTGTACTGCCTGGCCTGAGTACCTGCCCCCATCCTTTGCATCTGTGACATGCCTGGCTTTCATCTTAGTTTAAAGACACTATCATTACGATTTACATTTCCCAACCAATTATGAGCACTACTATCTCTTTTGGGCTAAGATGGAACTGGTCTCTGATACGGCTCTCTGCAGGCATCTTCCCATTCTCCTACCACTCATAAGTCGTTCTCCCTTTTCTGTTGTCTAAGGCAGCCATTATACTCTCTTGTTATCCCTCTTTCTTCAGTGTGCTGGTTGCTGGCATTAGTAATACTTCTGAGGATGCTACTGCTAACTCCCTATCCTGGCATCTCTCTGCTACCTGCATGCTTCTGCTTGCTACCACCTCTACCATCTCCTCTGATTGGTCATTGGTGCTGGCATGCACCAAACATGTGCTCAGCCATCCCCATTGGTGACCACTTTTGTTACCTCCTCCCATGTCTTACTTAGTCTGTGCCCAGAGAATAATTTAGGATGATCTTATCTTCTGTGTCTTCCTTGTCAAGACTCTTAACCTCATTGGTCACTGACTCACCAGTCATTGAAACTTCCTTCTTTCTCATCACACTGGCTCTTGCAACATTTGCTTCTTGCCTTTTAGCCCACTTATACCTCTCCTGTCTGCAGCCTTCCTCCTTCAGTTCCATTACCCTTAGACCCCCTATCTGTAATGGTTGTCTCACTCTCTGTCCATAACGGTTGTCTCACTCTCTGTCTGTAACTATTGTCTCACTCTCTGTCTGTTCATAGTTCATAGGTTAGTACTAGGCTAACTGCCCTTGTGAGCCATTTTAAGCCTAGCCAATTATCCCTTGTAAGACTCAAACCCTGCACCTGGTGTTTGTAAGGCAAACACCTTAACCATTAGGCCACCCTCCCAACCCTTAAAATTTAATTTCCTTATATAGTTTATAGGTTTCAAACTTATATGTTCATAGGTTAAGTGAAGCAATGTACAGAAACCCAATAACAAGCCAAGAATTAATCCACGACCTTAAAGAAAGGAACCGGAGCTTTATTAAAGTCCAAAAAGGTGTAGTTTTAATTCAGAAATATTCCAATACCAAGAGTCACAGAAAAAATCGCACAAGCGCTTTCGCTCAGGCAATCCTGAGCTTTATCAAGTAAAAACAAGTTGCAGTGTGTTGTCACGCCTATTAAATACCTTGGCAATTATACAAATTGATTAATAAAATCTGGTGTTGAAGTGCTCTGATAATTTAAAGCTATATGTTAAGAACTTGTTATCATTACAACAATTCAAAAAAATAAAATGTTTGCAAAATCATGTACACATATAATAAATGAAATAACAATAAAAATAATAAAAATGTTTGAGAGTGAAGCGAGTCCCAAAAGGGCTACCCTTTTTAAATTTCCAAACAATGTCCAGTACGGTACTGATTATTATTTTAATTTGTGTGAAATTTTTGATAAAGCTGGATTAGAGATGTTACATGTGATGGTGGGGGAATATGAATTGAAAGCACAAACATTAATGAATGAACTAGACACTTTAAATAATGATTTAACATCTAATACTGATTTTAGTGCCTTTAAACCAAGTTATGACAAAGTTTTTGACAATGTTGATGTTTTCTGTGATAAGATCCTTAACAGAAAATTAAGAAAATTAGAACGTGATCTGATTGAATATAGGGATGGCTTAGCCTACCCTAGTCCCAATGGTTATAACAGAACTTCTTCCAAAACCAACACCACAAACTTAGATAGGGCTAGTGACACACATGATAGACAAGAGGAACCCCCTAGAAGAAGCGAAAGGTTAGCGGAAAAGAATAGAAAGGGCACTAATAATCAGGATTTTCAACAAAACCCCGGCCAGACCGGGGTTTGGGGACAAAGACAAAGGCAGGCACCGAGGTCTTGGAATTTTGTTCATTGATAAACCACCATACACCAACTGTTTTAACACTCCTGAATGATCACCCAACTGACCAAGCCCCAAACCTGGGTTTATATAGCCAAAATTCCACCAACATTGAGGGTAATTGTACTATCTCAAGGAGAAATAACTTTGCCATATACAATTACACTGACATAAACCTTCCCAAAAACGCCTTTGATGTTTTCACCCGAGGGCTACATTTTGTTCCAACTAAACCTATGAATTTAACACAAGCTTTGATAGATTTAAAAATGTTTACCAGAGCTTTAAACTTGAATCTAATTTTCAAAGGTCAAACACTTAATGTAACAGGCCCAACGCGTACAAGTCTCTTTAATCCCCCACTACACCCAATAATCCTGTTTTTTGAAAAATTAGTGGAAAATGACTTTAGGAAAGTATATAATAACCAAGAAATTTCACTTCATCCAAACTTTTCAGAACAAGAAATGAACTTTATAAAACATCTGCATGAAGAAAAAATCAGGGTCATGAAACCTGATAAAGGAGGAGGAATTGTCCTTATGTTTTCAGAGGATTATGAAGCCTACATGCATACTATGTTACAAGACGACGAACAGTATGAGACGGTTTCACGGAACGAGATCAACATCGCCTTCACTGAGATTAACTATTATCTTAGTGACCTTCTACTACAACAGGCCATTAATGAAAAGGTTTACAACTACCTTCACGTGGAAAAACCCAAAATACCAGTCATCTTTGGGATACCTAAAACCCACAAAGGAATTAATCCACTACAATTCAGACCGATTGTATCAGGAGCAGGGGGAGTGACTGAGCCTTTGGGAAAATTTATTGACTACATTACTAAAGAATACACTTCTTTATTGTCCCATGTCTGCAAAGATTCCTGGCGCTTTCTTCGGGACATTCCCACCTCTTGCTTTTCACCAGGCATCCTAATGGTCACAGTGGACATCAAAGATCTTTTTTCCAGTATCCCTCACCAAGAAGGTTTGGAATGGTTTGCCCAATTTCTCGGCCAGAACACCACTCTCAGCAACAAAATGTCCAATTTGCTTACCGAGATGATGGAAATGGTTTTGTCCAACAACTTCATCTTTTTCAATGGCAAATTGTACCGGCAACGCAAGGGTGTAGCCATGGGGGCATCTTGTGCATCTTTTTATGCAAATGTAGTATTGCACATGTGGGAACACACATTCGTTTTGATACCTCCATGGGAAGATCACATTCTTTTTTACAGACGTTATTTGGATGACATCTGTATTTTATGGTCTGGCTCTGAGGAGAACCTAACCGAATTCTTCACTTACATCAATTCAACCACGAACTTCTTACAATTCACACATACAGTGGATCAACATGAGCTTCATTATCTAGACATTACCCTCTACAAGGACTATAACCAAAAAACCTTCCATTCCAAGCTGCATCGTAAGGCCACATTCTCCAACTCCTTTCTACACTTCGAAAGTGCCCACCCACCATATCAAAAGATGGGGATTATTAAGGGGCAGCTCATCAGAGCAAGTAGAATATGCAGCACGCAGGAAGATTTTGAATCTGAGGTGGAATTTTTGAAAAGCCTTTTTTTGGAGAGAGGTTACCCCTTGGAATTATTTTCAACCCTAGCAGCAGAGGTAAAATCTGCACGACACTCCCTTTACAAACCAATATTAGGGGGGGGATTTGAATTAGTGCCCAAAAACACACAAAACCAAGATGCTGTTCACATTAACAGTTTTGCACACACATACTCATCAAATTCCTATGAATTGGAAGAAATGATTTTACATCATTGGCCAGTTCTAACCCTCTTTGAAGAATTAAAGGATTACATACCATCTAAACCTAGTTTTGTTCGTAAAAGAGGTGCCAATTTAAAGGAAATATTTGAAAGAAATCAAGGAAACAAGATGAAGGTAAAACAACCAAGGCTGGGCACATTCAAATGCGGCGCCTGCGCCCAGTGTCATGCTATATCCAAAGAGATAGCACCCTACCTCCCGTCCAGAAACTACAAGATACACCCTAGCGGATTTTACCCTTGTGCCACCAGAGGGGTGGTATACTTGGGGATGTGCACCAACTGTCAAAGTTTCTACGTGGGCAAAACAGAGAGGGAATTAAGAAAACGAATTTATGAACATCTTTATGACATGACCAAGAAGAAGGAAACCAATGCCTTCTACAAACATTCACTCTCCTGCCCAGAACCTAAAATCCAGTTCCTAGTCTTGGAACAAGTTGAACCAGATGCAAGGGGTGGTGACTGGGAATCCACCTTGGGCTACCGTGAATTATTATGGCAGTTAAGACTGAACGCAGGGAAGCCACCAGGTCTGAATGGGATGATCAGCATTAAACCGGTCCTCAAGCTCAGGAGGGCTAGGTTATAATTTTTGTGTTCGAGCCCCTTCCACACAACCACGTCTCTACACAGCACACCAAATTATTTAACATCCACGGCTTCAAAGCTCCAACTAACAAAACAAATTCAATACTGGAATTTTACGTAGGAGTGCATTAAAAATATTTAATGCACATCCAACTGCACCTTTTAACAGTGTGAAATGAATATTTTCTATCAATTTATTATTAGTCCAAACACTTTTTAAACATCTTTTCTTCAACCCCAATGAGACTTCAAATCTGTATTCTTAGAAACCTACGCATTGGTATTTTAAATGTTTTTTATTGTTATTTCATTTATTATATGTGTACATGATTTTGCAAACATTTTATTTTTTTGAATTGTTGTAATGATAACAAGTTCTTAACATATAGCTTTAAATTATCAGAGCACTTCAACACCAGATTTTATTAATCAATTTGTATAATTGCCAAGGTATTTAATAGGCGTGACAACACACTGCAACTTGTTTTTACTTGATAAAGCTCAGGATTGCCTGAGCGAAAGCGCTTGTGCGATTTTTTCTGTGACTCTTGGTATTGGAATATTTCTGAATTAAAACTACACCTTTTTGGACTTTAATAAAGCTCCGGTTCCTTTCTTTAAGGTCGTGGATTAATTCATAGGTTAAGTACTAGGCTAACTGCCCTTGCGAGCCATTGTAAGTCTAGCCAATTATCCCTTGTGAGAATCAAACCCTGCACCTTGTGTTTGTAAGGTAAACACCTTACCCATTAGGCCATCCTCCCAACCCAAATGTGCTGCCACTGGAAAAGATTAGTTCATAGATTCATATTAGGCTAATTGCCCGTGTGAGCCATTTTAAGCATAGACAATTATCCCTTGTGAGACTCAAACCCTGCAACTTGTGTTTGTAAGGCAAACACCTTAGCCATTAGGCCACCTTCCCAACCCTATAGGTTCATACTAGGCTAACTGCCCTTGCAAGCCATTTTAAGCCTAGCCAATTATCCCTTGTGAGACTCAAAACCTGCACTGGTTGCTTGAAAGGCAAACACCTTAAACAGTAGGCCACTCTCCCAAATGAAATGAAGTGCTCTCATCTACCTAGGATTTACAACAAATAGTCCAACTCTCATTTATAGGTTCATAGATTAGTACTAGGCTAACTACCCTTGTGAGCCATTTTAAGCCTAGCCAATTATCCTCTGTGGGATTCAAACCTTGTACCTTGTGTTTGTAAGGCAAACACCTTAACCATTAGGCCATCCTCCCAACCACGGTTTTCTCACTCTCTGTCCATAACGGTTGTCTCACTCTCTATATGTAATGGTTGTCTCACTCTCTGTACATAATGGTTGTCTCACTCTCTGTCTGTAACTATTGTCTCACTCTCTGTCTGTAATGGTTGTCTCACTCTCTGTCCATAACGGTCGTCTCACTCTCTGTCCATAATGATTGTCTCACTCTCTGTCTGTAACTATTGTCTCACTCTCTGTCTGTAATGGTTGTCTCACTCTCTGTCCATAACGGTCGTCTCACTCTCTGTCCATAATGGTTGTCTCACTCTTTGTCTGTAACTATTGTCTCACTCTCTGTCTGTAACGGTTGTCTCACTCTCTGTCCATAATGGTTGTCTCACTCTCTGTCTGTAACTATTGTCTCACTCTCTGTAACGGTTGTCTCACTTTCTGTCCATAATGGTTGTCTCACTCTCTGTCTGTAACGGTTGTCTCACTCTCTGTCTGCAATGGTTGCCTCACTCTCTGTTACAGATCTTATCCTTTTCCTGTTCCTCCTGTACTATTCCTACTCGCCATTTCCATGATTCGGTCATTTTCACCCCTGTCCTTCCCAAGCAGTTGTGAGCCTTTCCATGCACACTTTCCTCTTTCCTCCTAGACTCCCTGACATAATTGGTCTTGGATGGCCACATCTGGATCTGCTTCCTTTTCATCACTTGTCAATGCTGTCCATACCTGTCCTTCCAACTTGCATTTCCTCTTGACTGTACCTCCTACTTTCTCCTGTCACCTTATTCAAGGTGACACTTTTTGTCTGTATGCCTTCTGACAACCGCTGCTTGAGTCCTCTTGTCTTCTGCCTTTTCCTCCTACCTTTTCCTACCCTGCCATGTTCATTGACCTCCTGTTGTCACCTCTTTGGTCTTATTTTAATCTTTTTTGTCTTTGTAACCAATCCAGTCCCATTTGTAGCTCCAACATTCTCCCCAATGTTTCCATATTTCCTTGCAAATCTCACACCTTCAGCTACCCCATAGCTCCCTGAGCAAAGCTGCTATCCATGTGCTGAGCACATTTTTAGTTTTTCACCCACTGTTCTTCTCCATCTTGTCCTGCCCTTTTCATGCTATCCGATTGCTGGAGCCCTCGTTTTCTTCCATTTTTTGTTGCTTGTATAGATACATAATTTTAACACCAAACTAAAGTCTTTCCTATCTCACGTGTAGATCAGTATCACATACTAAGCATATTCCAGTCAAGTGTTAAATTAATGGGTAACAGATGAACAGCTACGACTTAACTCATTACAGCTTAGTGATGCTTTCAGGTGTTTGTGTAGTTAAATCTTAGCAACGTCTCTAGGTGTCTAATATAGGGTGTTCATATTTGCATGAATAATTCCAAATTCATGCAATAGACAAGCCAATGAAAGATTTCATGTTAAACCTTATATAATGGGCAATAAAACCGCATTGATATTTGACCCGTCTAGTGCAGTTAAAGAGATATTACTTGTTGTTTATATATTACGTATTTATATGGTCATAATTTTCATATTTTTCTAAATATCTTAACAAGCAAGTAGCACAGACAGTACTGCATAGCCTCATATGAAAGCTCACAAATGAATAAAAAAACTGCTGTTGACAGTACAAGTGTGCAGCTTGAGTGCTTACTGAGATATTGTACATTGTCTGCAAAATATTACAAAATTAATATTTGCTGTGTTTCCTGTGACCTAGGCTCTCAGGAACATTGGTTCTGTACAGATTTGTTTGTGCTGAACAGTTTGCCATTTACATTTTTAGTAGCCCTTATGTCTCCAGAGGGTTCCCCTTCACAATCTCGAATTACTGAATGCTCGAAAATTCAGTAACTCAAAACTGTAAAGTCGAACCAACAAAAATCCTGAAACCCACAAGCACGAAAGCAAAAAACCCTGAACATACAGAACACATACACCACACAACACGCACACCATACAACCCACATAACATAAACTACAAGCCCTACACTACATGCCCCGAACATACAGAACACATACACCACACAACACGCACACCATAAAACCCACATAAGATAAACTATAATCCCTACACTACATGTTACACAACACATACACCACACAGCACGCACACCATACAACCCACATAACATAAACTACAAGCCCTACACTACATGCCCCGAACATACAGAACACATACACCACACAACACGCACATCATACCACCCACATCACATAAACTACAAGCCCTACACTACATGTATGGAGGGGGACAAGCCCCCCTGCACCCCCCACACCCCCCTACTTATATATTCTAACTCTGAGATTGCACTAATACACAAAATAAAAAACACCACACAGTAATTTTAAACTGCCTCGCACACATACACACACACACACACACACACACACACACACACACACACACACACACACACACACACAAATACAGGCACAGCCAACACTCACACTCATACTCCCACCTCCCTACCCTAACCCACACACACAAGTTACAAAACACACACATACACTCGCTTACCTTCACTTCCATAAAACATCCCGACTCACACACTTCCCATCCCGTAGCTGACATGCATAAGCGCAAATTTGAGATATTTGAATTTGCGCTTATGCAGATTTGTGCTTATAGGTTTTCGACTTTACAGTCTCGAGTTACTGAATTTCGAGCATTCAGTAATTCGAGATTGTGAAGGAGAACCCTCCAGAGACGTAAATATCTGAAATATGAGGATATTACTTGATTTTGCCAAAAAGTTCAGGAAGCAATAATTGGAAATTAGAGGATAAACCTCTGAAACTCCATTGGAGTGATCATGCCTAGGATCAGATTAGTAAATACAGAGATCTTATTTAGTAACCTTATTAAATCTCTTAACAGCATTTGCAGTTGTCATAAGCAATTCAAGCAAAAAACAATCAGTAAAACTCTTTAGATGTAATTTGTCTGCATACTTCTTAACTGCCCTGATTTTTGCAGAATGTTCAGATTTTTGCCTCATATTTTTTGCCGTGTTTCTCATAAAATCGGTGGTTTTCGGGCACACCACTGAGGATTGAAGTCACTAAATAATGACATTTATTTGAGTTTCGGACATCATTTATTTTCTTCAGAAAAATGCATGGTAGCACAATTCCTGTTATTCTATCAACTTCCTAAGTTTATAAGAGCAATATTTAACATTTGCCCCTATTTTTGTGCTTTGTCCCCCCCCACCCATTATTTTTGGCTTTCTCCATATTTTTTGTGCTAAGAGGTTGAGAGCTATGTTTGTCTTTCCCAAGCGTAACTTGTTGACCGGTTTCTTTGGGATAATCATTTCAAATGCTGAAATATTAAATGATGGAATTGTCGAATTATAATCTTCGATAATGGAAAGTCAGACATAAAATAAACAAGGCGGACAGTAAAAGCAGTATATAAAGAAATATACATTTCAAGTCACAAGCTACTTGTACCCCTGCAACTTAAAACATTTTACTCTAAGGTTGTCTGCATACCTCTAAACTGACCAGATTTTTGCAGAATGTTCAGATTTTTGCCTCATATTGTTGGTCTATCCCTCATAATATTTGTGGTTTTCTGGCAAATCGTTAAGGATTGAAACCACTACATAATGACACATTTGAGTTTCAGATTTCATATTCTTCAGAAAGTGCAGGCTAACACAAATCCTGTTATTCTAACAACTTTCTAAGACCAATATTTAAAATATTTCCTTATTTTTGCTTGGGCCTTTGCCCCCCCATTATTTTAGGCTTTGACCAGATTTCTTGCACTAAGACATTGGGAGGTATGATTGGCCGTACAAAATTCAGAAAAAGAGCAGATCCCTTTCTTGGGCTTCTGCAGCCCATGAGTGTTAAACAGTTAAACTACAATACTAAACCATATACATTCACTAATTCAGTCACTTTGAAATTCAGTGTCTGGCCTTCATAAAATGAAAGCAGCCATTACACAACCCTAGCACACTTTCAAATCTCAATACAAGGATATTTTCTCTTAGTAAGAAAAAATAGTTAATATCTTGTTTTGAGGATCATGCAGGCCAAAATAACTGACAAAGGTTCCCATCAGAACAACTTGTTTGGAAATAGATGAAATCCATCCTGAACCCAAAAGAGTTCAAGAAAACATAGCCAGTCTGTATATGTCAACTAGGGTTTTCAGCACAACATGCCCTCATAAAGTCTGAAATGGCAAATTCAGGTTTGCATGAACTTTTGAGCATCTTTTATTTATTTTGTATTTCTTTAAATTGAACAACTTTTTTGATCTCCTACAGTATTATGTTATTTGATCACTGCCTATGACTGTAGTTCAGATTATATTCTACATTTTCATATTTATGTGCTTTCTTCATTTATTTATTTACTAATTTAAAATAAATGTTGATGTAACTAGGTCATGGATAAAAAAATAGATCCCTAGTGTCCAGCCTAATTACCTGATAAAATTAATCAATTAATAAATACCTGCTCCATTTGTGTTACTGATGTTGACCTGTCCAAAATCTACTGGTATGTACTCTCCTTAATATAAGGCCTAATGTTCTGATTCTTGACCAGTGAGGTTCAGGTATTAAGTTAGCAATAGTGCCAAAGTTGGGTGTTATTAGGGAAGTAATGGACTACCCATGGGTGTTATGAGGCCTGATGCCTTATAACGCACACCCTGGAGGGCATTATTGTACTAGATAATGGGCCCTCTATAAACCTGGCTTGCATTTGTTTTATTATCACTATAGACATTTTTGTATTTTTTATATAAAATATTTCACAGTCTAATGTTTCACAGGTACTGTTGGATATGTAATTGCAGTTGGATAACATATTTTACATCCAAAATATAAGAATTTAATATGTACACATGTGTGTATATACAGACACACACACAAACACACACACACACACACACACACACACACACACACACACACACACACACACACACACACACACACACACACACATTTTATATATATTCTGAGATGTCTCATAGTGATCAAATGAATGAAAAAAAAGCATACAGTGCAAAGCAATGCAGCTTCTCCCCCAACAAACCTCTTTGCCATCTGTGATTTTGTAGAATGTCCCTGATTTTTGCCTCATATTTCTATGTCCATTTAAAGAAATGCATGTGCTTTTCTAGCAAATCTGTGATGTCTGTTGTCTAGAATTCTTCTGCAAAGAAGCACACACACACACACACACACACACACACACACACACACACACACACACACACACACACATATGCACACACGTCCTTCTAATGCAGTTAACAGCATTACTTTTATTTTCCCACACTTGCTAAATGCGGCTTTTTGAGTGCCTTAGATATCGAGGGGGGAAGTAAAACAGCAGCTCCTTTTGCAGTTACTTGTATTTTTCTTTTTATTTTCAATTTTATTTTAACTTATGCTCACTAAACATTCACATTCAGTGAGTGAAAACACTATGGCAGTCATCTTTTTTCTCCTTTGTGTTTCACAGCAGCTTAATATGCTGCCATGAAGTCATGGACTTGATACAGGGCTCTCCTTGTATATTATTATCCTCTTTCAGAACATGTGTTCTCCAATCAGGGCTCTCCATGTATATTATTATCCTCTTTCAGAACATGTGTTCTCCAATCAGGGCTCTCCTTGTATATTATTATTATCCTCTTTCAGAACATGTGTTCTCCAATCAGGGCTCTCCTTGTATATTATTATTATCCTCTTTCAGAACATGTGTTCTCCAATCAGGGCTCTCCATGTATATTATTATCCTCTTTCAGAACATGTGTTCTCCAATCAGGGCTCTCCGTGTATATTATTATCCTCTTTCAGAACATGTGTTCTCCAATCAGGGCTCTCCTTGTATATTATTATTATCCTCTTTCAGAACATGTGTTCTCCAATAGGGTATAGTTTCCATGTTCTGCCCATTTTCCAAGTGATCAGATTCTGTCACTCATGGGCTCTTGAAGCAAGGCTTCATAGGTTCATAGGTTCATACTAGGCTATCTGCCCTAGGGCATTTATAAGCCTAGCCAGAGTGTGTTTGGCTTTCGCCACCCATTTTAAATTAATTTTGCTATGCCCTTTTTCGAGGTTAGTATACTGTGCCTCTGTCTAACAGTGACACAGAAGTGATACCCGGGGTAAACCTACGATCTTCCATCCACTCATCAAGATTCCTCTTGAAGAGAGTCAATGAGGGACTCTGCCTAACCTGGACTGGTATTTTATTCCAGAGTGAAGGGAGCCTCTGGGTTATGAATCTGTCCCTCCAGCATGTCCTATTTATTTCAGTGCTGAGGTTCAAGTCTGTCGAGTGCATAGCTCGATGGGATTTGGATTTTCTGAGGTGCAGCATGTCCATTAATTCTGGGTTGGACATGGCTTTATACGTCAGGCACAGATCGCCTCTGAGCAGGCGGTATGCCACTGAATAGAGCTGGAGTTTCTTTAACCGGGCAGCACAATAAACAGTTCCAGCCTCACTGCTCTCATTTCTGAGTAATATTTGAGGATGGGCTGGCATATGGCAAAATTTCACAGATCACCTGGAAGACTCTAAGTATCCCTCAAGTACTGCCTTGGGCACTAATCAATAAAATGGTCCACAACAGCTCGTTTCAGCTGCTGTCATGCAGTACCTTATTACTGGCCTGGGTTCATATCTAAGCAAAGATCATATGGTCTTTATGGTTTCTGTGAATATGCACAGTCCAGTCTTGTTAAGGTTGGCACTGCCGTGACTTATCCTACCTTCCACGGAAGAAAACAAGAAAAAACAGGGAATGCTAAACCCAGTTAACTCCACTGAATACGTGAAAATGTACACCGTTACACAGTGCAGCATGCAAACAGCTACATAGATGCAGCTATTCCCTGCAGGTAGAAGCACATGGCAAACTCCAGAAACAAACTCACATGGTAGAATGACAATAGCAACAAGTTTTGTAATATAAGGAAGAGAAATTTTCACCAAATGCAAGAATGGTAATTCCCAGAATAATAGAGCCATAAACAATGCAGGGGCTTTATAAAATACTTTATAAAATAAAATTGATTTGTCAAATGCAGGTAATGTATACTCAGTCTGAGCTTAAAGTAGCCACCCAAGCCAAAGACAATCACAAGACCTTTTTGTAAGATATGTTTGTAATCTCTGAAGCACAGCACAACAATGCGTTGAGTTGATTGTGAATGACGTTATCTACACTGAAGCTAAAGATATAGTGAACCTGTTCCCCAATAAATTTAACACTAACTTTAACCCTCTCTCCCTAAACAACTTGCTCCAGCTATAACACAAGACCAAGCCCTAAAAACACTATCAAAAGCAAAAAATACTGCATCAATGAGGCTTGACAGTATCCCCTGAATGTATATTAAATAGCGTGAAGCACAATTCTAGCCATCCCCGTAACAACACTGTTCAACCTCATTCTCCATAAAGATTTTGTACCAAGTGAATGGAGAGCAGCTACAGTCATTCCCCTACATAAGGGAGGACCTTCCACAAACCCAAGAATTTATACGCCCATAAGTCTGACCAGCTTCATATGCAAAAACATGGAAAGATTTATCATGGAACTAATCAATAAGGACATAGGAAGCCTCCAAACACCGGACCTGTCTCAGTTTTGATTCGTCAAATACAGGTCATGTATTCTCAGTCTGGTAGACTTATTTGAAAAGGTCACCAAAACAAAGGATGAAGGTAAAATGGTACACACCACATTCCTCAACCTGGCCAAAGCTTTTGACACAATCCACCACTCAGGCACAGTAGGAAAGCTAGATAAACTGTGAATAAAATAACCACTTGATTGCCAACTGGACCACAAGATGCAGAAGATCAAAATGGGTTACCCACCTTCACAAAGAGACTAGTTACCAGAACTACTACTCTGACAATACCTTATTAAAAGTTGAGATTTGGGAACTTATGTGGACAGCAACCTAGCTTTTGATGAACACATATCACTGCTGCATACTCTTATCTATAGTGTACATCTTATAAACAAAGGATTGTGTCTAGATCTAGAGATGTAGTTGTCCCCATTTACTCAGCTCTTATTAGGCCAGTCATTGAATATAATACCCTCTTTGGCATGCATCTGCCAAGACACTTGCAACAACTGGAATGCCCACAGAGGTACCTTACTAAATGGATACAAAGCCTAAACAATATGTCCTACAGTGACCGACTCAAAGCCCTGTTACTATACTCAGTATCCTACAGACTGCTAAGAGGTGACCTGTGTCTGGCATACTAGGCATCCTCTGACACAATACTGATGGATTTGCTGCACGTCGGCAGGTCAAATCAGAAATACACCATCTACAGATCTAAACCTCTTCCGCAACGGCAACAAAATGATTTGGAGGGGCAGGTACATCTCACAGAAGATACTATTGCTCTGGAACAGATGTAAAACAAAGCTCATTCCTGTCCAACTTAGATCTACAGATGGGTAATAGACAATGTACCCCAGCACTGCCACTGTACTACTAATAGACAAAGGGAGCTCCTAAATGCTTTATCCCATGAATGGATCCACTCAAATTCTCTATGGCATGATCCCAGTTATTCTCACTAGGGGTAATAGACATAACTATCAACCTTGCAATGGGCAAGGTCAATCTAACACCAAATGGGATAGGTTAATTCAAGCCCAAAAGGGATATTATCAAGACTAAAAACAGCCCACAAGGGCAACTAGCCTAATACTTAACTATGAAACTCTTGTCTCAAAAGTCATAGATCAACCCATATGGAGTAAGAGGTAATAACGTACAATTTTTATAATTAAAATCATGTGCGATGCTGTTTACATGTTTTGCTTTTCAGTGTAGACAAGCAATTTGGTGTATATTAAAACAAAACAACTATACAAAAAATAAAATCATTTTACTTCTGTGTCATCGCTGACATACCACCGTGGTTACATTACCATTTGGATAGCTAAATATTCTAATTTTAAAAATAAGCTTCAGTGGCAAATAAATGCATGAATGAATGAAACCCACAAGAAATGAGAAGGTGAAGGATCTTGTATCGCCTGTTCACAAATCTTATTTACCGACCAAAAGAAGGCTATAGACAACAATAACAAAAGGATTTATTTGGAGAACACGACAAATTACAGCTTGCTAAGCAACACTGCCACCTGGGGCTAAAAGTGAGAATACAGCCAAAGCTCTGGATGGAAGCCCAGGGGATCATCAACAAATGCTGCCTCAGTACAAGATTTGCTGACATCATCACTAAGACCAAGAAAAAATGATGTGACAAAAGTTTTCCTTTCCAAAGGTAAGCTACTTCCCTTGAAAAATGCTGTAATTGGACACAACAGATTCACACATAACAGAATGCTGTGAGACAACAAACTATTCTAAACTAGATTTGTATAAAATGATATTCTATCAGAAAAAAATATCTGTAACCCGTATTTCAGCCCTGAGAAGTTAAGGGACTTATAACTGCATCTTTAAATGAAAGCCCTGTCCCATCATAAACAGTAGAATTTTCTGTTAAGCCACAGATGAATCATCCCCCCGCATGTCCACAAATGTCAGTAATTAATGACATGTAATACTCTCTAGGAAATCGGAAACATGCCTTGCAGCTGGAAAACATCTCTGTCATTAACTCTCTATCTAGTGTTATTTTCCTTGTTTAAACACACCCATAAAATAAAACAATTTACAGGCTGACTTTGAACCACCTCACCCTTGCTTTTAATTAAAAATGGTATATCATTTTCAGATAATTTCTATTCATTTGTTTCTGAGCTACCTGTTTTTTATTTATTTAATTGTACATGGTTTATAATTAAATAGTACCATTTATAACAAATTCCTTTTACAGGGGAGACCCAAGAGCGTAAAGGCATTAGTCAATAGCTCGGAGTGTCACCAGATATGCAAGGTGGAACTAACATGATTCAAACCAGGTTCTCAAGATTTGCAGCCTGACACTTAACCACCATGCTGTACAGCCAGCTACATTTGTATGCTTCATGATTTCATTAAATTTTCCCCAAGGCAGGCAGACAACTGCTGTATGTGCTTGGAAAGTTCTGGCATCCTGAATGACAGTATTACATTATTAAAATCATGCATGATCAGTTTTAATAAGTTTCAGCCTAACACTGCTACTCTCACTGTTGTTTATGCTGTTCTTATTTCCTGTTCTATTTTTATTATTACTGTAACTATGTCATGATTGGGAAAAAAGCCCTAGTGGTTCAATGCAACTTCCAATAAAATAAAATAATAAACACTATTACAGATGTGTTTATTTATATATGAGTGTGTGTGTGTGTGTGTGTGTGTGTGTGTGTGTGTGTGTGTGTGTGTGTGTGTGTGTGTGTGTGTGTGGGCGCACGCACGTGCACACAGACATATAAATATCTTTTTAACTTCTTTTTCATGTCTTACTATTTCTTCACAAACAGTTGCTCTCATTCTGAGCACTCTGTCTATAATGTTATGATTTCAGAGTAATTTAAGTTGCAAAATGCAAGTTTGCAAGCTATTTATTGGGCAAAACTACTTTTAAGCTGTCACTTGTAGACTATTGAACGACTGGGCTGCAGATGTCTTATATCTTATCTTATATCAAATCTCTTTGATTTGCATCCCACTGACCTTGCTAAATCTTATTGAAAACAAATTTATGAAATTACTTTTCTGGACAAAGAAGTGTGTACATACATAGAGATGGGAATGACCATGGGGAGCATTTGATTTCACATTTATTATTTCTGTGAATATCCACGGCACCATTTGCAGCAGAACAAAGCATTTAATTTGCAGAGGGCTGGTGGCCTTTCCCTTTGTGTTACACATAAGGAGTAAAACACGACGAATAACAAATGTAGTGCACAGCTTGAGTGATTTGGTACAGTGGAGCAATAAACAGCTGGGGACAGCCCTCACCGTTAGCCATATGTTACCTCTGTTACCTCTGTCTAGTATTCATTCATGGTGTGCCTTATTACACTTATGAAATGAGCAAAAAGGATTGCAGTTGAAATAATTTTTCACTGTGCAATTCATGTTTATGCTATACAGCTGGAAGCCGATCAGACTGTTGAAAACTTTGCTCATGTTTCATAAGAGAAATATGAGTTGCTTCACATACAAGTGCTTTACTCGTGGTTTCATCATCTGATGATTCCACAACCCCCATGGAAGTACAAATCAGATGTTGCAATCTCAGTCTGCCATTAATGACAATTTATCAGAGTTACAACATCAAGCCAAAGACAGATGCATGCATGAAATTATATAACTGTTGTGAAAAGGTCACAGAAAAAGCTAATGTGCATCAAAAAAGGTTAAAACAATCGCACTCATTTCACTGATTTCAGAAGCATGTTATACAAAGCAGAGCAGATTATTTGTGCTTGACAATGACTAATACAACCAGTAATTAGAACAGGTGTTAGAATCAGCTGCATAATGTAGATGGGAGTAACTGCAATCCAGTAGACCTGGGTTTGATTCTCAGACATAGCCTCTGTGAAATCAGATGGCGGGTAGGAATGAGTGACATTTTGCTGACTAACTTATCCTAGAAGGAGGGAAGGAAATCAGCTAATGCCAATGTGGAGACTTAGGGCCGCAGCTCTGCTGAAAACGTGTGGGGAAAGTACCAGCATGCATCAGGGTTGTGAGCAGAACATAGAAAGTATCCAAACCAGCCATGGATGACCACTTTCCTCAGTTTAACTCCTGTCCCGGCTGATAATATGGCTGCACCCAGTCAGTGGGCAAAATGAGTGGTCAAGGTTGGGGGGAGGACAAAAAAGTAACTAAACAACTGTTATAGGCCCAGATATACAAGTATAGATTTATTATAAACCCCACTAGAATTGTAACTATTGGTGTCCTCTCCTTCTTTTGTACATATTCTGTACATTTTGTACTGGATGACAGAGTCTCTGTTTCTTTAGTGTACTCCTTTGTAGGAAATGGTGAACTATCCTGGAAAAAGCTACACTGATACTCAGAATTTCATTTTTTTCTTATTTGAAATCAGGCTGTGCTTTATATAAACACGTGGAACTGTTTATTGTAGATATAGAAGGCAAAAGGGTGGTAATAAATCCGCAACTGTTAGGGGTTGGTTTCATAATTGTTGGGGTCCAGTCCTCTAAGGGATTAAAGGAATAATATGAACAGTCCCTTTATAACTGTCTGCACCGTGTATGGTTGGCTTTGACCCATGGTTCATGTTTTAGTTTTAAGTAAAAATAAACCCCTGAGGTATATTTACATTTTATGACATTGACAGCTGTGCTAGCTAGCTTGGGGCTGTTCCTTCATTTATATTCATGCTTGCCATCTGCTGTCCATAGCTGTGGAAGGAGTTGACTGTCCATTTGTGTTGTTTTTTAATTCAAAATAAAGTGATAATATTAAATAATACGCATCGCGTTGGGCCTACTCAAGCAGGAATTTCACTATAATTATAAGGTTTGCAGCTATCTAAAACTGCCAGTGTTACTACAAGAATTATAAGGAACTGCACTAGCAAACTATTTGAACAATTTCTGTACAGAAGTCTTGCAGGGCATTCCTGTTTCTAAAACATGGAAGTCTGATGTATATTAAAATATCACCTGGGGGAGAAAAAAATGTAACTCACGCCTGCCACCAAGTGGACTGTTTTACAATCTGCATTCTTTATGTGTTGATGCATTTACTGCAGTATTGATCTGAAGAGATACAGAGATTTCGTAGATAGCTACTAAGCAGTCAGTCTTTAGACCTGTGCAAGCCCAGCCATTAAACTGCATTCAAAAGTTCCCTCTAGCCTTGAGTAGGGCAATACAACACATACCTGGGGAAAACTTTCAGGCGGCCAATTCAGTTATCAAGGTTTACCTTGAGGGTGGCAAGGGTGCTACCCTGCTGGCATGTAGATCGTTACAGAGGTGGTTTTATGTTGGCATATGACTCTCTGTTGAAGGTGTAGGTCCTTTAACTGGGTATTAGAAAAACTTATTTTGTAAAGGAAGAGGAGATCAAACAGGGATGGCTATTTCATGTGTCAAAAGGTTAAGCACAGATACCCACGAAGGAGTCTGAAGGAGAAAACTGAAAGTTTTATTTAAGAATCTACGATCTCTCCCTAGTTGAGTGATATGTTTGAACAAATACATGTCAAAAGGGGCATTATATTCAATAAAGGGTATAGTAAGAGATGAGTAAAGGGAAATTAAAACGTCTTTGGATCTAAAAGAAATATCTTTGAAAATTAGACAAGACATTTCTGAACTACTACGGAGACACACTGGTTGAGAAATAAGGAATTATCAATAAGAGTGCCCAGATTCCTTTAAGACAGTATCTGGTTGGAGGGGTGTGTCATCTGTATATTATGATATGGAAATGTTTTGTTTATCAACATTAACTATAGTGCATTTTCACATTTATTTTAAGACTGTTGTCCTTGCATTAGATATTAACACAATCTAACCTATATAAAGCAATGGAAAAATGAATAACAACACCCAGTTTGCAGTTATTTGCAAACTTTGATAACCAGAAGCCAGATGTGTTGGCTTTAAGGTCTGAGAAATAGATGTCAAATAGGAAAGAGCCCAACACTGAGTTCTTTGGTACACCACTGGAGTAAGTGTGTGTGTGTGTGTGTGTGTGTGTGTGTGTGTGCGTGTGTGTGTGTGTGTGTGTGTGTGTGTGTGTGTGTGTGTGTGTGTGTGCGTGTGTGTGTGCATGAGTGTATATATATATATATATATATATATATTTTTTTTTTTTTTTTTTTACTTTTAAAAGTGGTACCTGCAACTCTAACCATATGGGTTTTGTCAGACCACCAGTTATCTCTCCACTATACAACATACAGAGTTTATTTTCAAATTTACAGTTCCGTCAATAATGTCTGCATGGGGGATTGTGTCATAGGTCCATACTAATGAGGTCTGAGATAATACATATGAGGGTAATTAGACAAATGGGTCTATAGTTACCAGGGTCTGTGGTTAGGAAATCCTTGCGAAACAGCATTACAATGGCTGTTTTCCAAGCTCTGGGAATGTAACCAATGTAGAGGCCTAGATTAGAGAGGCCAGATTTGGTCCTGATAATCAGACAACCTGATCTGTTTTCAGGGCCCATGGAAGACATATTCTTAGATTTTGAGGGGCTGAGAGTATTTGCTCCACAGTAATTATAGGTGATGGTTAGAATTGTGTTATTTGTGTAATACAGTGATGGTTAGAATTGTGTTATTTGCATAATACTTATAACCGTGAGTAGAATGAAATTCACACTAAATGTGTTAGCTAGGACATTAGCTATTTTCTTTGGGGCAAAGTGGTCAGTATTATTGTGGATGAACTCTAAGCATTGCTGGGTATTAGTTTTAACTTCCTGATATAATTAGATATTTGTAGTTATTTTTGGTTTCAGCAGCTATTTCAAGTTCACATCCAGCTTTGAGTTCCTTAATGGTATCCTTAAACTCTTTGCTAGTTTGTCTAAGCGTGCTGTTAAGGTGGATAGAATAAAACTTCTGATGAGATTAAATCATTTCTTTGTCTTCTTATATGGTTTATTAGGGTTCCCTTCATAAGATCGAAGTATAAGAAAGTCGAACTTCATATGGTCGAGACCATATGATCAACTTTCCAAAACCAAGCTTTTGTACGGAGACTGCAGTACAGTGGGGATCGGGGTATTTATTCTTTTCCCCACTTTAGTATGGTCTGGTAGCTCGTACGTATAATATTCAGGGTGTGTGGGGCCCCCCTGCAAAAAAAAAAAGAAGTTATGTCCTTACCATAATGTTCCATCTGTGTTGTCGATCTTCATTCATTTTGACAGACGGGTTCAGTTCCGACCTCTCAGAACCGACTCGGTCGTAATATACCTCACTCCAGCCAAAAAAGCTCTTGAGCTATGGCTCTACGCACAATGCTCTTCGCCCCATTACCTCAGATTGAGTTTGCAGTCTAGTATAGAAAAAGACAGAAGCCCTGTCTAAGGTATAACCCTATAACCTCCCAAGACCAGGTCCAATCCTCCAGAAGTCTTTCAGAGGGGGCAGGAGGGTGGGATGTCAAGAATGAATGCAGATCAAAAACACAGATGGAACATTATGGTAAGTACATAACTTCTTTAGCTGATGTTGCCAATCTTCATTCATTTGTGACAGATAGGACAGAGTCCCCAGCTACTTTAGATCCTGGGCGGCCCTAAGAAAGGATATTCCTGAGTACCATAGAGCCAAAGGATGCTCTTCCTCTGGAGACAGTGTCTACTTTATAATGAGTGATAAAGGTATGAGGGGTAACCCATGTTGTGGCTGCACATATTTCTCCCACGGAAGCCTTGGTATGAAAAAACACTGAAGTGGAAACAGATCTGGTACAATGCGCTTTAATTGGGGTAGCCAGTTTGAGTTTATTCTGATTGCAGACAAAGTTAACACAATCTCTAAACCATCTTGATAAGGTAACCTTTGATACAGGTTTGCCCAGTCCAGGTTCTGAGAAGGATACAAATAATCGGTCCAATTTTCTAGAAGATTTTGTTGTTTCCAGGTAAAAATGTAATTGTCTGTGTACGTCCAGGAGATGTAAGCACTAGTCAGCTTTGTTTGAAAAGTTTGAGAAAAAGACTGTCAACTACAGAATGAACTTGCACCCCACCGAAGTACCATGTTCAGTCATAGCCTCACCACAGGCTATGTGCCTACTGAATGGTGTACAGCGACAGTTATCCCACTCCATAAAGGGGGTGCCACCACGGACCCCAGAAACTACCGCCCCATTAGTCTGACGAGCCTGGAACGTATCATCTTGGAGCATATAAACAAAGACGTAGGTAACCTCCAAACCCTGGATACCACTCAGTTTGGGTACGTAAAAGGTAGATCATGTCTACTAAACCTGACTTCTTTGAAACAGTCACTAGAGACATAGACAAGGGGAAGGTAGGGCACACAATCTATCCTGACCTCATCAAGGCTTTCAATACCATCCCCCACTCTGGAATTACAGATAAACTCACTAAACTGGGCATAAAGCCCTATGTCACAAGATGGGTGGCCAACTGTCTCACTGACAGAGCCCACACAGTAAAAGTAGCCAACTCCAAGTCCGACTTCAGACCAGCGATGAGTGGAGTACCACAGGGTTTGGTCCTGGGTCCTGCCCTGTTCAGCATCTACTTCTCTGAAGTGCAGGCCAACACAGAAAGGTCTTTGGCTAACAAAGTTCACAGATGACTGCAAACTGGAAGCCATAATAGAATCACCTAATGATGTAGACATTCTACAAAAGGGCCTCACAGAGACAGATGCTTGGTGCCAAAGTCATGGCCTCAAGCTCAATGTCAAGAAGTGCACTGTCATTCCTTTTTGGAAAAACTCAGTACCCATGAACTACCACATAGGCTGTAGCTCACTAAACACTGAAAGTGTGATAAGAGACCTCGGGACACAGGTGGATAGTAGTCTCTCCTTTGATAACCACATCACCACAGTAGTCAGGAAATCCTTCTATGTGGCACACCTCATCACAAAAGGGTTCTCCTCTAGAAAAAAGGAGGTCATTGTTCCTCTCTACTCATCCTTCATCGGACCCATTATAGAGCACAATGACCCATTTGGCATGTATCTCACAAGACACCTACAACAATTGGAAAGGCCACAGAAATACCTCACTAAGAGGATTACTGGCCTCAAATAGATGCCATACACAGACCGTCTCAAAAAACTCCAGCTCTCCTCCATCACATATCACCTATTCACAGGTGATCTCTGCCTAACATACAAAGCTATGCCAAACCCAGAGCTGTTGGACATGCTACACTTAAAGAAATCCCAATCTCTCCAAACCACACGCTCCAGGGACCTAAACCTTGTCACCACAATAAACAGAATATGCTGGAGGGATAGATTCCTGTCCTAGAGACTTCCCATACTCTGGAACAAACTACCCATTCATGTCAAGCAAAGCTCCTCATTGGCCGTCTTTAAGAAAAATCTTGACGACTGGATGGGAAATAGAAAATTCACCCTGGGGATCACTTCTGTGGCACTGCTTGACAGGGGCACAGGAAAATAATATTCTTGGGTGGTGAAAGCCAGGGAACCTTTTTGGCTAGGCTTATATAGGCCCCAGGGCCAACAGCCTAGTATCTACCTATGAACCTATGAACCTATAGACTGATTAATATTAGTTTTTGAGAAAGGAAGGACAGGTTTGTTCTTAGCGACAGACTCTCTTTGCGAAAAATGATTTAAAGATGTTTGACACATAAGGCTTGAAACTCTGAAATTCTTCTGACAGATGTGATAGCCACCAGGAAGAGAGTTTTCCAAGACAAAAACTTGAGGTTGCAAGTAGCTTCTGGCTCAAAGGCTGTCGAACTAGGTATTGTAAGACTAAAGTCAAATCCCATGGCACTATAGGATCGTTGAATGGGGGGGTTTAAATGTAAAGTTCCTTTAAGAAAAATTTTGCATAAATGATGAAACATCAAGGAATGGTCATCAATTCCATTATGAAAATTGAAAATAGCGGCTAATTGAACCTTAATTGTGGAAGTAGAAGCCCCTGATTCAAATTAGGGTGCTAAATATTCAAGGATCTTATCAACAGGGGCTGAAAAGAGATCTATGTTGCTCGTATAGGCCTAAATTGAAAATCTTTTCCATTTGCTAAGGTAAAGCTTCCTAGTGGACAGTTTATGAGAAGCCAGAAGAATCTTTTGTGCCGAAGAGGATAAGTTATTCTGACTGGCAATTACTGGAATTGGAGATACCAAGCCGTCAGCTTGAGATTTTGGAGACTGGGATGCACCAAGCTCTGAGGGTGATAAAGCAGGTCCGGAACTGGGTCCGGAACCCAAGGGCAGTGAACCAGATGAGGCCAAAGAAAGAGGAACCAGACTTGGCGGGGCCAATAAGGTGCAATGAGAATTACTTTGCTTCTCAACCTTTGGGCTTTCTTTAAGAACTGGGGAATCAGTGGAGTAGGGGGAAATACATAAAGAAGTCCTGGGGGACAATCGAGGAGAAGTTCATCTCTTGGGGACTCCCCATAAGGGGGAATTAGGGCAAAGCAGCTGCTGCATTTGTTGTTTATCAGGCAAGCAGGAACTTTGTTTTGGGAAATGATTGCTTGAACTTGTGAACTTAACTTTGTCAGCCTGTGGAAGGGGAGGGAGGCTACACAGGAAATTGTATTTAGTCTTGCTCCAATGAATTCTAGATCTTGCATAGGAGCCAGTTGTGACTTTTCCAAGTTGACAGAAATGCCTAGTGCCTCAGCGAGGTGCAGCATGAAGTCTGTCGTAAAGCAGTAGATGCCTGAAGGAGGCGGTGAGGAGCCAGTCATCCAGGTATGGAAACACTCGGAATCTGCATAGCCTCAAATGAGTTATTGTGACTGCCATGCATTTGGTGAACACCCTGGTGGCTGTGGTGAGATCGAAGAGCAGTGTTTGGAATTGATAATGACTGGCTCCTAGCTAAAAGCAGTGATATCTTCTGGAGTTTTTGTCCATCTTTATGTGGTAATACATGTCCGGAAGATCTATAGAGCACATCCAATCATTCTTCTCCAGAAAGAGAACAATAGACTGAACCATAACCATCCAGAATTTTGTCTGTTGTACAAATTTGTTCAGTAGGCTGAGATCCAGAATTGGTCTCCAGTCCCCTGTCTTTTTTGGCACTAAGAATCTTGAGTAAAATCTGGATCCTATTTGGTATGGTGGAACTTCTTGGATAACTCTTTTTTTGGAGAAGCTTTTGAATTTCTATTGCAGCTAGATCTCTCTGACTGGGTAGAACATCAGGGATTCACTTTTGGGGTTTTGGAAAAAGATTGTAGGGAATATGGTAACCTCTGGTGATAATTCACTGCACCCAGGTATCTCAGGTTATTGTTAGCCAGGCTGATTGGTGCAGTGAAAATCTTCCCCCATCTGCTTACAGAGATAATCAATCAGGCCTCCATTCAGGAGCACTGGTGTGGCTGTCCAGAAAAAGAATCTCTGGAGCCCTGGTTACACGGACCCCTCTGTCATGGGGAGGGCGTCTTCCAGAAGAGTTCCCCCGTCTGCCCTGGGGGGAATATTCACCATGCATGTCACAAAAAAGCCACATTTCCCCAATCCTCTGATTTCTAGAATAGGATTGTTGAGGTGTAGAAAAATGAATGCCCACAGCAGAAAGGGTCTTTCCATCTTTTTCACACCTGTCTAGTGTGTCTCTAACCTTTGGGCCAAATAAGGAAGAACCAGCAACAGGTGCATTGAAAAAGGAAGACTTGAAAGGCTCAGTGATGTCACACAAATGCATCCAGGCATGGCGACGTATGGTAACACCTGTAACTGCTGCTCTAGACATCCCTTCAGCTGCATGAGCAATGAGCCTCATGGACGAATTTGAGATAGACTCCAGGGTGGCAAGCTGAGAGGCAACCTTATCCCAAACCTCATCAGACACAGCTCCTGTAAGGGTGTCTGAAAGCTCAGTTATCAGATCCCTTTGGAGTCTAGTAAAGTGAGCCAAGAAGTTCAAGGACCTAATAGCGAAAGTCATTGATGCATAGACCTGGTTCCCAAATTTGTCCATTGTCCGAGACTCACGGTTAGGAGGATGGACAGTAGAACTCTCCTCAGCGAGTTCCTTTTTGGTGGCCGCTGCCACCACCATGGCATCCACTGCTAGACCATTACTCCAATGTGGCTGTTCTTCTGAGGCTGAGAAGATTTTATCTGGTCTCTGTGGACAGGGTCTATGGAATTAGTGGCCTTCCATGCCCGCTAAACAATCAGCTTAATTAGGTTGTCAGTGGGTGGGGTCACCAGGAAGTAGATGGGTGGGCACAAAAAGCTTGCAAGAACACAGATTCCTTGGAAGATGGGTTAGAGGGCTTCCAATCACCCCTCTGTTTCAATATTTCCAGGATGTCTCCGGAGGAGACATCTTCAGTGGGTGACTGGGGGGACCCTTCCCCTTCATCGCAATTTGTGTCTTCCATGACTGATTCTTCAGGAGAATCTGGATGCTTCCTCTTGTAAGTCCTCTTACAGGGTGGTTCTTCAGGGGGAAGTTTGAAGGAAGACTCTGAAAAGGAAGGACCCTATACAGGGATATCTTGCAGCTCTTGTACCAGCTGTCCAGACGTAGTAGATTGTGACAGCTGTGAGCCAGAGGATATGAAAATATGACACTCCAACATAAAAGGAAACAGTTGGGAGCCTGCTGAGGCTAAAGCTGTTGCCATGATCTGGAAGGCAGGTCCACCTGAAGAGGGATGGGAGCTCAGAACCGAGAAAGACAACCTCAGAACCAGGGTCACATCCTGCTCAGATGAACCACCATCCACACCAGGAGCCAGGGGAGGGTTTGGAACTGCTATGGTCTTGAGATCCAAAGACAGTGCCATAGAAACAGCCAAAATCATACAGAGGGTCTTAGAACCGACAGCCAAACCATGGTCCTGGCTGTACAATGTATCCACTGGTGCTGAAGACAACAGAGATAACCCAGGTGCCGAGGTAAGTTCCACTGTCAGCACCGAAGCAGCTGGTACAGGGATCATTGAAGTGGAGGGCTCCAAGGCTCAGAAGGAGTTTGAAGGAGGATAATCTGGTGGAGCCTTTGGAGAATAAACCTTGGCTCTGTGAAGGAGAGAGGTCTGCACAGGTGTGGGAAGACCCCTGGCTGCCAAAAGCTGGTCCACCAATTTAACTATGTCCTCTTCAGACATACTTCTGGAAGAATGGATCGACATTTCTGAAGGACACTCTGATCTATCAAGGAAGGGGCTGTGGATTTGACCAAAGAATAGGTCAACAGAAGGGGAATATCTAGTCTTGGTAGGTATAAATGTCTTGACTTTTGGCACCATTGTTTGCTGAGCAGAGGGGGAGGCCAGAACCGAATGCAAGGTGAGTGAGACTGGTGCAGAAGAAACTGTTGGTGCCAAAGAAGTTGTCAGCACCAAAGTAATGGTTGGTGCTGAAGTAGCCAATATTGGTGTAGTTACCGATGGTACCGATAGAGACTGAACAACTGTCGGTGCCAAAGATAATTTCTTCTTCATTTTAGGTATTTTTGACCTCAGTTCCGATGAAACAGACAGAACCGGCAATTTGTGGGATTTTCCTTCTTGAGCTGGTGGTGAGGGTCTAGTTTCGAAGGTTTAGATGTATCAGGCTTAGAGAGGGCTTCTTTGAAGGTACATTTTAACAAGCCTTTTAAGATGAGTTTATTTTGTCTCTCTTTCAGTATGGAGGCACTAAAATCCTGACAAATCTTACAAGTAATGTCCAGATGTGGGGCTCCTAAACAGTATACGCAGGAAAGGTGCCCATCAGAATTGGGCATCTTGCTGTCACAACCTTGATACTGCTTGAACCCAGATGCCCTTTTCTGTTTTTCCGCCATTTTAAATCATACACACACACACACACACACACACACACACACACACACACACACACACACACACACACACACACACAGATAGAATGAGGAAAGCAGAGAAAAACTTTGAAAAATCTTCCAACAATGGTATGTCAAAAAATACCTAAAAGGTAAGGAAATGACAGGAAGATGCCAGCGATGGTACCCAAAGGTTACCAAAGGTATAAAGAATAAGAAGAGGAAAGGAAGTTACCAATGATGGTAACAAGAAATGCCAACTGGTAAAAGGAATGGGTAGAGTGATACAGAAAGCACTTGCACAGTAGAAAAATAGATAAAAGTATCAAATATAGATAAACTAGGTAGGTTTAGCAAAAAAAAAAAAAAAATAACGCTTGAGAAAAAGTATTTAAAAGGCACTTATCGTTTGATGCGTCTACTTTTCAGAGTGGCAAACGAAATCTGAGGTAATGGGGAGAAGAGCATTGTGGGTACAGGCCTTAGCTGAAGAGTTTTTTTGTCTGGTGTGAGCTATATTGCAGCCGAGTCGGTTCTAAGAGGTCGGATCCGAACCCATCTGTCATGAATGAATGAAGACTGGAAACATCAGATCATAGATTTTTGTTGTTTGTCTTGTTCGACTTTATGAAAGTTGATCTGACATAAATCCAGTTAATTTAAATAGCAATTCCACCACTTTGGTTTGTTTTTAAATTTCTAATTACGGTCAATGTGGACAGAGAATGTCCTATCAATATGACTATTTAAGGAGTAGATATCAGAGGCAGAGGTATTGGCTTTAGCGATGGGTCATGTCAAAGGAAAATTATAGCAGAATTAACTCATCAAGTAAGTGATTAAGGTATGCTTTTGAGAATATTTGGAGGGTGAATTATTGCCGTTTTTAAAGTAACAGTTCACTGATTTGTGGTCTGACTCAACAACAGAAGATACAAATGGAGGTGTGCAAGAAGGAATCATATTTGTGAGGACAAAATCAAATGTACTTGGGCCCCTAGAAGAATAGTTAATTAAATGTACAAGGAAGTTAACATTTAGAATGTCAAGGAAGCGCTTGGTATGCCAAACATTTGTGGTGTGCATTAGCTAGTTTATCAAAGTCCTCTAATATAAAAGTACTGGGACTAATGGAGATTCCAGCTAAGGCACTAAGGCAGCTTTAATGGTCAGGAGGGGACATACGTGATGTTCTATCACTAGATATGAAGTGGTAATAAATCTTGTTTAGGGTGACTTGGTCATTCAGCTGTGTAGATTTGGGGTCCCCAAAAATCAGTCATGAGGAAATGGTATCTTTCATAAATGCTGATACACCCCTGCAAATAGCAGTAGGTCTGAAGACATGATAGATGCTAAACCTAGGAACAGAGGGAGTGTTTTCATTGTTTTGAAACCGTTTCTGTCACTACACATATATGAATGGGCGCATTTTGCAGGAAGGCCTCAAGCTCAGGCATCTTTTTGTTAAAACTTCCAATTTCCAGCACTGAGTAGAGACACCTTAATGTCTTCCGAATTAGATTTTACTGGACTGGAATGTCTTCCAGATGAATTCTGCCTAAAAAGCACTATGGTGGCAGCAAAGCTTTAGCTAGAATGCAAAAGCCATGATAAGAGAGGTGTAGACCATCTCTGGCAAATCAGGAGGGCTTGTCTGCCTTCTTGTCTTACACTGACACATTGGCTCACCCTAAAAAGATGTCAGAGTTTTTCATTGAATCTTAGTATTATTCTGGGGGATGGCAAAATAACACTATAGAGCAGTGTCTTTTTTGCACATGCATAGCAGCTTAATTGGATCCTTCTGCATAGCGTAAGGTCATTCACCCCCCCCTCCCCCCCGAGTGGACTACTACTAGGTCAGAATTATATTTGTCAGGATGGAGGGATCGAACAACTCTTGCTAAATATTTATTTATCGACTGACTGACATTTGTTTACCGGGAAAGTCCAACTGGGTCAAAATTTACCAATTTTCAGCAGAGGCACTTCAAGAAAGCTCCAAATACATTTAAAACCTGATGCCAATGTAGTCCCCTTCTCCTGTGTAACCAGTAATAGCAGGGAACAGTAAGAAAAATATAACTGCTAAGTGAAGTCGGCATTACTTTACAAACAATAGTGTGATAAGCTTATAGTTCAAGCACATAGTTTCCATTTTCAGTTTTCATCTCTTCAATGCATTCATTTGCTTATACCTCATCAAATATATTTTTCTCTGTTTGTTTTTCACTCTAGGCTCTGCTCAAAAGCCACCCCCCCCCCCGTACTCCCTTCCTTGATGCACAGCCTCTCCGCTCTTACCGTAGTCTCTCCCTGAGTATCAGTCTTCATTCTGAGTACTGGTACATACATGTTACTCCTTCAATTAAGGTAGGTCTCAGAAAGAAGATCTAGCCCAACCTCAGGGTTGTGAAATCACTTTTTTAAATATATATAAACACAGATAGATAGATGCAGCTATATAATTATTATAAACATATGTATAAACAAACTCCAGGATTGGGACTCTCTAGTTCTGGTTTTCAGTCACTAATTTCAGACACCAGGATGTTTTTTCTGTACATGGAACTAAACTGTAGAGGATGTATCCTATTAAAACTGGCTACACCCTTGTGGGAGTCCACGCCTGCCCACTTGATCCACTTGCCCTTAAGGCTGTTTTACCTTTTTATAGTGCCCATCTGACCTCACTTCCTGCACTAAACATTTTCAGAGCTTAACCCTGCCATCATAGACTAGAGTTATCACAAAACCAAAATATATACCTAGTTAGAACATTCCTTAAGTTCGTAAGCTGTTTCTAAGCAGTTGATCTGGGTGAATCATGTGAAGCCTAGCCAAGCTTACATGTTATTCCTTTCCATAGCCGGCCTTAGACATAGAGCAACTAGGCAGTCGCCTAGGGTGCCATTCTAGTAGGGGCACTTTTCCTGTACTTATTTGGTGTAGGTAGACCAGAATGGGGGCACCGAGTGGTGTGGTGGGGGTGCCGTGGAGCCCTTTTGCCTAGGGCACCAGTTGACTTAAGGCCGCTCCTGTTCCTTTCCATAAGATTCTGAGGGAGTCAGCCCAATTTTGTTTACTTCATCCATTCATTCAGGTGGTGTTTGGAAAGGGTTAAGAGCTACATTGTTTAATATGGAGAGGGAATCCCTTCCAGAGGAGGCAATTCTTTGGGAGGGGCATATATCCTGCACACAGGTTCTGTTTAGGATTCAGTGGAAGTTTACACCTCTAGTATGGCTGTGATATACTGAGCATCACACAGTAGAGAGTCATATGAGGCCTTGTAAGCTAGGCAGAGAGTCACACCACAGCAGTCAATCAGATCAAAAACAGAAGTAGGGCTTTAAGGCATTCTGCATCAGAAACAGAGTGTAGGCCCTTCATTATTTTTTAGTAAGGAAGCACTGGGGTCTTTAAAGTTGGGGCATGTGTTCAGTCAGTTACATCCCAAAGAAAATTCTATGTTCAATTGCCATAGGGTCATAGGATCATAGGAGGTTACTAGGCTAATGACCCTAGGGCCCTTACAAGCCTAGCTAAGTTTTACCCTTATTTCCATGATCAGTACCTATCACCCCTGTCCAAGAGGGACATAGGTGGAACCCCTGGGGTGAATTTATGATTACCCATCCAATCATCCAGATTATGTTTGAAGAGGGCCATTGAGGTGCTCTTGACATGAAGCGGAAGGCTGACCAATCTAATAAGGGAGGAGGAAAGAGGAACAGTAGCACCCCTGGATCTCAAAAGATATACCCTTGCTAGCCTGGGTCGAAGGATTTTCTAATGACCACACAGACATGGAGGTTGAAGGAGAACTCATTGTCTATGAAGTACCAAGGTCGGTACTAACAGTATTCTTCTATATAGTTGTTACAAGGGAACTTGTATTTTTTCAAAGGACACAGTATTATGTTTTTTGGGATTTAGCCTTAGACCCGCTTGTTCGATCTGGGAGTATTCAGGAGAGTTAATGATATCACCAATTTTGTAGTCATCTGCAAACTTGGTCAGCCAGACACCATCGACATCAGCTTGCATACTGGAGAAAGAGACACCAATATGAGCATCCCCAGCACAGAATTCTGTGGACAGCTTACCACCAGTTTTGATTAGATGGGTTCTGCCTGTGAGCCAGTTTGCTGTCTCTCAAATAATATAGTGATTCACACAAAATATGATCGGTTTGTCTATAATGCTTTAGTGTGGGATACTATCAAAGCCTTTGTAAAATCAAGATACGCTGTATATATATTTTTGTCCTCATCTAAGACCTTAGTGACCTTTTCAAAGACATTCATTAGGGTAAACAGGCAGGATCTACCCTTCACAAATCTTAGCTGACGATATATTTGTTTATGTCTGTAATGATATATTACTTTCTGACAAGGATGGAAGGCTTATTAGTCTATAGTTACCAGGATCAGTAGTGAACTAAGCTTTATGAAGGGGATGACAGCTGTTCTCCATGACTCTGACATGAATCCATTTGACAGGCTGAGGCTGAACAGATTTAGAAGTGGGTCTATTAGGCAGGCACTGTCAGGCTCCACAGAGTTAGTGCTTTTACCTCTGAGAGAGCCTTCAAAACTTGTTCAGAGTTGATCTCTGGTGGGAGGGGTGGTATAGAAGATCTATCATGTGAGAGAAAGCTGAGGTGTGACAGGGGAAGAAGTTAGAGCTAAATTAGACCTAAATTTGCATGCTAATATGCTTGCTATGTCCTCACTGTTGGAATGAGTAATGTTTTTTAACACCTTTATTAAAATATCACTTAAGACATGGGCACACATAGATTAACAGAAAAGAAAAACGATATATTTTTTCCATTTAGATAGATTACCCACTACATTTTCTCTTTCTTTATAATAGCTGTCTTTCAGCCAAACATTACATAAACCACTCAATTCCTGCTTTCCCTTAAACATCGCTCCTCCTCCTCCTGAACATAGCTTTCAAGCTTCCAGCTCCAAAATGAGGAACACTAGCCCTCATAATGTGGGACAAATGGGCAAAATGTGGAACACGTACGAATGGCTTACTAACAACTTCAGCTAGAAAGGTCATAGGATGGTTAAAATATGCTGGTTTTACTTATAAAGAAGATCTTTTAGAAAGTTAATCTGATTTATTTCTATTTACCATGGATTTCACTTAAAAATTCCTGACACTGAATGTGTTACAGACCCTTTCAATGTGGAACTTTGAGGAACATGAACTTTTTAAGACCCCAAATGAGGTACATTCCTCGTAATGAGGTACACTTGAGAGGTATGCTCCTGAACATTTGTCTGGATGTATTATTTCTACAAATTCCATTTATTTCTATGTAATTTGCTCCTTCCATTTTCTAAAGATACTTCTTCCACTTCTTTAATCTGTTTTGCAATAGTCAACACTTTTATTCCAGCTAGTTTAGATTATGATTTCCGTTTTCTAGTAATTACTTTTTTGGCAGCCAACAAAGTTAAACTTAATAAGCTTATTATGTCTAGGCAATTCAGATCCTGTGTCATGGCTCAAAACGAACATTTTCCTTAGTTACAGCCATTTCTACCCCAATAATTCTGGCAGAGTACGCTGTAGTGAATTTTTTAAATGTGACAACTCATTACACTCCCAAAAAAAAATGTTTGTAATTACCTCTTTCTTTCCCATCACACCTTCAACATTTCCTAGCTATCTGAGGAAATATTCTTTGAAGTACGCTTGTGGTATAAAAATACCTTTGTAGGGAGACTTCCAGGATGGCTGCACATTGAGTAACAGCTTAATTCTGGCTCTCCCAGTGTGAAAACAGAAACTTAGCAGAGAAAGCCAGTGGACCTGGATTTCTGAGAAAATTTCAGTAACTGACTAGTAAGTGCACAGCCTGGATGCCAGTGAAAAAAGAAATACATAGAACCTGAAGGAAAATCATCTACAAAAGGTTATGAAAAAACAATGACTGGGAAAAGTATGGTAGCTGTTCAGCAAAAAAGACGTGGAAGCTCCAGACATGACTTCCAGTAACCTTGATGAAAATATAAAGCAGTTGCACAAAGACCTTACTAGAATAAATGAAACACTGATGGAGTACATCAACTCAAAGAATAAAATGCTGGGAAAAAATGGAATAAGCTTTAAACAGATACTGTATTTAGATGAGACGATAAAACTGAAAAACTCAGAGGTCAAAATAAAGAAAAGCCTGGCTCGATATGAGGCTGCACAAGAATAGATGTTTTAAAAAATAATAGAATTAGAGGACAGAGAATGTAGAAAAAGACTAAGATTTTCTGCTCTGCCTGGGAAGCTGGAAGAAACAAGACTATATCTATTTCATGAAAGCACAAATAAGCAACTGGAGTGGTATTCCACAACAGGGATTGTTAACTGAAAGGGCACATCGTGTGTACGCTCCAAACCTGGCTATGAGAAAACAACCTAGACCTTTAATAGTAAAAATGCAATCTTACTGGCAGAAGGAGTTGATTTTGACAAAACTGGCTGAAGGACTAAAAGTGAGAGACAGCTGAATGTTTGTAGAGAATGGCTACTCATTGATCACCAGGCAGAAGAGGAATACATTTATTCCATTATATAGGGAATGCTGAGAAGCAGGAGGGAAATTCAAACTGCTGTTCCCTTTTATCTTCGTATTATTTTTCCTGGAGGAACAAAACATTTTTGATGAGGTACATGCTAAGGAAGAAATAAAAAAAAATTGTATAACAAAAAGTGAGCTGTGAAACAGAAAGATATTCTTCTTTTTGCTTTTCTGGTAATAAAGGCCACAGAAAGACTGTGCCAGTGAAACCTTTCCTGGTGTTTCAATGGAAAATGCTTGAGAGAGGGAAAAAGCACAGGAATAGACTAGAAGAATCAAGAGTTTGCTGAAGATGAAGCAGAGATAGGGTTTGGGAGATGAAGCTGAACGGGAATAGATCAAGAAAATCTGGAAATATTGTACTTTCTTGGATTTTGTTAAATTTGTAGGGGACTCTAAAGCATATGCCCTACTTCTTGTCATTAATGTTCAGAAAAATACTCAGGAGAGGGGAAGAGGATGAAAAGAGTTAACTGTAAGTCAAACAAAATTTTTTTAACAGTATTATTTAAGTGGTGCAAATTTTTTTTGCATGTTATAAAGTAACTTGTTTCAGTTATTTTTAAGTGTAATGGAGATACTACTGTAAATAGGTGCTTCTATTTATTCTTTTTGTTTCTTTCTCCTTGTTCAGTTTTAGGGAATGTAGGCACTGCAGTGTAAAACAGGGATCTGGTTAAAAGAAAAATTAGGGTGCTATTTCTCATTCTTCCATAGCGGAATGACTGTGTTATGGTCATTAGATTTATATAGTAACAAGTTTTAACAGAAAGCAAGTAAATGAAAAAGAATATCAAATATTATAAGGTCTTTTTTCTAGTAAACAGTCATGTATCTAAGGTTTACCTTCATAAAGTTGTGGATGGTTTGTGCAGCAGATAATTGAGTGAAAGTACACCTGCAAAAATCCAGAATGTCACGTCTCAGATGTTCGAATGGCTGAAGTGCAACTGCAATGTGCCATTCAAATGAATAACATCTGTTCAACATCCAGATTCCAAGTAATGTCTTTTGACATAGTGCTGCAAACACATTTTGAAATTCCCTCATATGGGTCACTGTTATGCATGATCGCACAAACCATCTGCGACCTTATGAAGGTAAACCATGTATCTGGTTCTTATGTCACTAGCAGATAATCTGATAAAGAGAAGTGACTTGAAGCAAATGTTTTGTTTTCTAAAAGCATGCAAATGTCTTCCAAGCTGGGAGAGCTATAAAGATAAGGCAAAAACAGACAGCACTTAATAGAATCACAGGCTCTACCATGTGTCTTAGCATGGATAATCTTTCTTTCTGTTTAGCTTGAGTCTGTATGTGTGTTGCTGTCAGGTTGGAACTTTTGTTCCTATTACGGGGTAAAACTTCAATGCTTGAAGATGTACATAGTTTTGTGTGCTATTAAGTTAGTAGGTTTTAGAGGGGTATTGGGTGTGTGTGTATTTTATTTTGAGGGGTTTCAATAAAACAAAAAGGTTCTGCAAGATGTGACACAGGCTGAAATGGAGATAACAAGAAACAATTGTATAAAATATTAACCTGCCAAACAGTGCATGTATGTAACACAAAAGCTGGAACTAGACATTTAACAAATAAGCTGTTATGCATAAAAGATGGGAATAATAATCCCTCTGATTTTTTCTATAATGTCTGTAAAGGTTAATGGTCTCACAGATAAATACAAAAAAGAGAGTAGTGAACTATATTTACAAATGTAGCGTGCAAATAGCTATGCTACAGGAGACACGCTTGGAAAGAATTAGTCGTGTGAATTTGATAAAGAAAGATTTTCAGGATGGTTATTCAGAAGAATACCTGGGGCAAAGGAAGACAGGAGTACTTATATTAACTACAAGAGGAGCTCCAATAGTAATAGAAAAGGAAAACAAAAGACAATAATGGTATATCTGTAATACTAAGGGGCTACTGGCAAGGGAGGAGGATTATACTGACATATTTATATTCCACTGAAAACTGCTATAATGGAGCTAAAGAAGATTCTGGGAGAAATAGTCAGCTTTCAGCAAGGAATATTATTTATAGGTGAGGACTGGTATTTGATTTACAGCAATGAAAATATATCTGGATCCCAGAAAGGGAAACATACCAAAGGAGAGTTGATTTTTAAAGAAATTTATGAAAATATTTGGCACGGAAGATGTGAATTCAGTACTGGGAATTTGGAGTGAATTTACATATTATTCCCCAAGATACAAAAACTAGGCTAGACTATATAGAATTTACATTTCACGGGAACATGTGCATTTAATTGAACATCTTGATATGCACCCAATAACTATTTCAGATCATGTGCAAATAATAACTAATATAAAACACAGAATAATGAAATAAAAATGAGACACTGGCACTTTCCCACCTATCTGTTGAAAAGAGAGGAATTTAAGGAATAGGTAGTGGAAATTATTCAGGCGCTATTAGAAAAGATAGAAACTTCATCTGAAAACATAGCTAGGGAGTGGGATAAAATTAAAGTGGAATTTAAAAATAGAATGGAAATGAAAGGAAGATATGGTTAAGAAGTAACAAGAATTATTTACAGGAAATGACAAATATTAAAGTATTAAAAAATAGGGGGAATCTCACAGAACAAGAAGAGAAGCAACTACAGAATGCTAAACAGAAAATAAGGGATTACCTCGATAATATGCATGAATTTAGAAAGATTGCTGTTAAGCAACTGTTTCTGATAATAACTCTAGAGCACAATAACTTTTAGCACAAGCGTAGGGAACATATAACAAGGAAGATAACAAGGGATCCTGTGAAAGTTGTAGAAATATTTTGAAAATTCTATGAAAGTCTGTATAAAGGAGAGAAATATGGAAATCAAGAAAAGGTACAAATTAAAATGTTTATTGAAAAATTAAATATGCCAAGGCTAGAGAAAGAGGAGGCTCAACAGTTAGGATAGGAGGAGATTAGATAAAAATGGTGACATATAACCAATCTACAGGAAAGTCCCCAGGAATAGATGGTATTTCTGTGGAAGTTTGGAAGCTAGGAGGGAAAAAATTATAAAGATCTTTTTAACAGTATTTTAAGAGGAGGAGAAGCACCAACATCCTGGAAGAAAGCAGCGGTAGCTGTAATACCTAAAGAAGGTAAAGATTCATCAGATCCAGCTTCATACAGGCCCATTTCCATACTAAATCATGATTATAAAGTGTTCATGCATATAATGGCTAAAAGAATGAAAAAAGTGATGCCAGAATTGATAGATATGGATCAGTATGGATTTGTGGAGGGTAGGCAAACACTGGACAATATAAACAGAGCAATGCCACTGTTGCTGTGGGTATTAATGCAGAGAAAGCATTTGACAGAGTAAGCTGGGATTTTATGAGCAGAGCAATGGAAGCATTTGCATTTCGTGATAAAATTATAAGGTTGATTAGGAGGATACATGAAGGATCGGAGCTGAAAATTAAAGTGGGTGGGGTCCTCTCTGATAATCTCTGCTTTAACAGAGGAAGCAGGCAGGAGTGTCCTCTCTCCCCTTTGTTATTTGCATTATATTTAAAACTACTGACAAAGAAAATAAGGGACTCAGAAATTCAAGGATATAATTGGTATGGTAGTCAAGAAAAGCTGGCTCTATTTGCAGATGACATTATTTTATACCTGATAAAACCAGAAAGGGAAATTACAACACTGTGGAACATATTGAGACAGTTTCAAAACATTTTGGGATACAAAATGAATGATGCTGAAATAAAAGCAATGGCAGTAAATTATATGCCCACATACGAATTGGTTCAGCAATATCTATACTTATGGGGAAATAATAAAATGAAGTATCGATTAAAAATGATACCCATGTGGCAGTTAAGGATATGTGGGAAGAGATTAAAGGATAACACAAAAATTGAGAAAATTAAAGCTTTGTTATATGGATATTGACAGCAACATACAACCAGTTAAAACGTTTTATTCCATTTAGTCTTATACACTGCTCAGGCATAGTTTTATCAACCAGAGGAGAAGTTGTGAATAGCAAATAATAAAGAGTTGAAGGATTTTGTAAAGTGGAATAAGCTTATTCTTTCAACAGAACAGGGTGGATTGGGATTACCTGAGTTGAAAAGGTATTTCAGAGCAACACAATTAAGGCTCCTATACATAGCACAAGCAGAAAACTATAATTTAATGTGGAAAGAGATTATGATGAAACGGGAGGGGGGCTCAAGTAACAGGAAGAGACTGGGATTTTGGATGCAGACCTTTAAGGAGAACAATAATCATACAGAATATTATATTCATAAAGTAGCAGAAGGTCTTCTACGAACTAAGCCAACATAGGAATGGAGAAAAGAGATTCTGCCAATAGGGATGACTGCAATTAGGGATAAAGACAATAGGCAAGAGGGGCGGGAATATATTGGGGAAAACTGGTAAAGGAACTAAGGTATTGGGAGCAAATAACTAGAGAGGGAAATGTAATAGAATGGGAAGACACCAAGAACGTATTTGGACTGCAGGCTAGAGATTGCCTTCCTTACCAAGAATTGATATCACCGTATAGGCAAAGAGAAAGAAATAGGGGGGGTCCTAAACAAAAGACCAGCACTGGTAGAGTTTTTAGTAGAATCTAGAACAGAAGTTGTCATTAAGAAAGGAATAATTAGTAGAGCATATAAAATACTAAGTGATAACTATAAGAATCAATCAAAGGAGGTTAGAAAGGATTGGCAAGAGAGATTAGATAAGCAATTCACAAACAAACAATGAGAGATATATATATGTCTCCCAAATATGCAACAAAATCTAGAAGATTTAGGATCTTTGCCTGAAAGTGTTTACATAGGTATTTTTATACCCCAAGCAGACTTCAAAGAATTTTTCCACAGGCAGACAGTAAATGTTGGAGGTATGATGGAGAAGAAAGAGTTAACTGTGAACATATTTTCTGGGAGTGTAATGAGTTGGCAGACTTTAAAGATTCAACAGATGTATACAGACACTGGAAACACTCAATGAAGTAGAAGGTTTTAATGTTCCACAAAATTCACAAAGCTTTCAGGTATGGCTACCCTTCTTCAGTGTGATAACCAAAGACTACATTTAGCACAATTACTTTAATATACAATTAAGATTCTCAGCTGGAGTGCAGGAGTGCCTTATGTGTGGAGTCTGCATGTCCTCCCCGTGGTTGGGTGGGCATTCGAAAGACATGCATAAATGGGCGTTTCTTAGTTGAAGGTTGAACGTCGAGCTGGCACCTCGGCGTCCGTCAAAATCTACTGCCAATTATTAGCGGACCGCAGTTCCGCTGTGGCGACCCTTAACTGGGAAAAGCCGAAAGACAACAACTTCAATGTACAATTAATTAACAAGATCACATGACATAGCCAAGAAAATTCTTAAAGAGCTAGCACACTCATTACAAGCAAAGATAAATGTATTCAAAACATGTGCATATATATATAACCTACACATCTGTTGGATTTGTTCTGTGTTTTTTGCAGATATGGTTTACCTTCATGTTGGTGTTTTTCCTGTAATTAGACTTTAAAGATTCCTTGCAGATTGCTCTGTTGGAGTTGCTGGGTGAGCAAATTAGAGTAAATAGGGAAATGATTTTTGAGGCATGGTGCAGAGTCAGAATTGTAAAGATATAGTAAGGCCTTGCTGAGTGTAATTATGATGGCTGACAAAAGAAAAGCAATTACTAGAAAATGGAAATCAAAGTCTAAACCTACTTTACTAGACATAATGAAGATATTATAAGACATAAAACAACTTGAACTTGGATCTTTACAAAATGGTAGGAGCACATTACATAGGAAAAAATAGGAAATGTGGGATCACTACATGCAGAGGAGGAACAAGGTTTAAAAGAAGGCATTTTGATTGAGCTATGTAATGTTTGACTGACAATGACTGGATATATTATAAGTGATGTATAATGTTTGCAGCACCAGTTGTGTTGGTATGGTTTGGAATGTATAATGTTTGTAACTGAGATTGTGTCGGTATGGTTTATTTTAAATATAACATGGCTCATGTCATACATGATAATTTAATAAAGATGTTTGTTGTTTAAAAAATACCTTTGCAAACATTTGCAAGCAAAAATCCTAAACCTTCTGGAATTTGTTGCATACGTGGGAGTTGTACATATTTTTTCCATTTTTCTCTTGTAAATTGTTTTTCCAGTCTGTCTACCCAATATTTTCTAATCTCATCTGATTGATTCATATAGTTATCGTGCAATATTTTATATGCTCTAGTAATTCTCCCATTTTTAAAAGCATCTTCTTTTCTATATTTGACTAAAAATCTACTTAAGCAGGTCTTTCACTTAGGACTCCCCTGTCTCTCTGCCTATACTCTGATATCAATGTCTAATAGGGAAAGCAGTCGCTAACCTACAGTCCAAAACTTCTTCTTGGCCTCATTCCATTCTGTTACCTTTCCCTCTCTAGTTATTTGCTCCCAATACTTGGTTTCTTTGCCATTTTTAACCAGTAAATTCTAGCCTCCTCTTGTCTATTTTTGTACCCCTACTTGCAGTCATCACTATTGGCAAAGTATCCAATCTCCATTCATGTTTTGGCTTAGTTCTTAGAATACTTTTTGCAAGTTTGAATAAAAGCTTCTGCTTGTGTTCTTGTGTTACGTATATCAGCCTTAACTGTGCAGCTCTAAAATATCCCTTCAAATCAGGTAAACCTAAAACCACCTTGTTCTATTGGAAGGATAAATTTATCCCACTTAACTCTTGCCCTCATTCCCTCCCAGATAAACTCCATCAAGTCTTAAGTAATTATCATCCACAATTTTCTCCCTTGTTGATAAAAATATGCCTCACCCGATATAAAACTAAAAGGAATACAAACATTTCATCACTTATTACTTACTATACATAGCCTTAAATAAGAGCTACCAGTTTTTTTCAGTTTTTGTATTATCTTTTGTTTAGTCTCTTTCCACAAATCTTTAACTGCCATAACAAAAGTCTGTTTAATCCATACTCCCAAATATTTCATCTTATCATGTCTATAAATGGGGTTATTGCTGAACCAGTTCACGAGTGGTACATAATTTACAGCTACAGCCATTCTTTAATCTTAATTAACTTTATATCCTGAAAAGACTCAAAACTGTCTCAAAATGTTCCACAACACTAAGATAACTTTCTGGTTTTATCTGGTACAAAATAATATTGTGCTCAAAGAAACACAACTTTTCTTGATTACCATAGCAATTATATCCTTGAATTTCTGAGTCCCTTTTTTGCCAGTGGCTCTAAATATAACACAAATAACAAAAGGAAAGATGACACCTCTGCCTGCTTCCTTTGCTCAGACATAACTTATCAGAAAGGAACCCTCTTACTTTAATTTTTGCCTCTGATCCCTCATATAGCCTCCTGATTAACCTTATTATTGTTAACAGGGAATGCAAATGCCTCCATTGCTCTACTCCTAAATCTTAGCTTAGTCTGTCAAATGCTTTCTCTGCAACAAGACCCAACAACATTTTTTTCTTACATTCCACTTCTGCGTCATCATTGTTCTATTAATAAAACATATGAAAAAGGCTCTTCTGAGGTCACTTGAATAGATTTACTAACCACACACCAAAAATAATCCAATAGTAAAAACGAATGAAAAGTACTTTTATGTCCTAGAATTTCATATTTTCATTCGTTTCTACTATTGGATTATTTTTGGTGTGTGGTTAATAAATCTATTCAAGTGACCTCAGAAGAGCCTTTTTCATATGTTTTACTGGTTTACTTAGTTCGTGGTTACTTGAAGAAGTCGATTGTTCTATTAATGTTGTCAAATGTTTGCTTCCCCTCCACAAATAAATAAATAAATAACAGAAAAACTAGTAGACTTAAAACTTTGTTGATGGGCTTAGTCACAATAACTTCCAAAAATCATGTAACCCAGGTAGTGTTCTAAGGCAACAAGCCTTTATTCGTCACAGACAACCGATCCTCAATTACAAAATAAATCTGCCCCTCCACAAAACCACATTGATCCATATCTATCAGTTTTGTCAACATTGTTGCCATTATTTTAGCTATTATAGATATAAACACTTTGGGTTGGGAGGGTGGCTTAGTGGCTAAGGTGTTTGCCTTACAAACCCATGGTGCAGCGTTTGAGTCTCACAAGGGATAATTGACTAGGCTTAAAATGGCTCGCAAGGGCAATTAGCTTAGTACTAAACTATGAACCTATGAACTATTTATAATCATGCAAAATGAACAGTTCCTCTAGGTGACAGTTAGTGCAAATGAATCGCAAGTAACTTCCAAATTTATTTATAAACCACAGAAAAACAGCTAACGATCCAAACCACAGCCAAAGAAGTCACTATTATTTTCCAAGAAGTACAAAGCTCTATGCCAAAAGATGAAACATTCTTTATTGCAGGTAAGCGCTTTCGTGGTGATATCTTACCACTTCATCAGACCTTTTTTAAAAAATAAAGAATTTTTCATCTTTTGGCATAGAACTCTGTACTTCTTGGCAAATAATAGTGACTTTTTTTGGCTGTGGTTTGGATCGCTAGCTATTTTTCTGTACTTTATAATCATGGTTTAAAATTGAAATGGGTCTGTATGAAGCTGGCTCTGAAGGGTCTTGCCATCTTTAAGTATTACAGCCACCACAGCTTTCTTCCAAGCTGCTGATGCTTCCCCCTTTAGAATACTTCTTCTTCTTCTTTCGGCTTTTTCCCGGTTAGGGGTCGCCACAGCGGATCACCTTGTCCGCACATTGAATGGCAGTGGAGTTTTACAGTGTCGAGTTGCCAGCCCGGCGCCCAACCTTCCACAGAAGGCACACTCACACGCACACCTAGGGCCAATTTAGAGTGTCCAATCCACCTGCAGCATGTCTTTGGGATGTGGGAGGAAACTGGAGCACCCGGAGGAAACCCACGCGACCACAGGGAGGACATGCAGACTCCGCACAGAAGGCACCCCAGCCGAGGATCGAACCGGAGAACCTCTTGCTGTGAGGCAGCAATGCTAACCACTGCACCACCGTGGCCGCCCTTCCCCCTTTAGAATACTATTAAGCAAAATCCTCCGGATGTTTGTCACTTTCTTCCCTCCTAACTTCCAAACTTTCACAGGGATATCACTTGTTCCTAGGGGCTTCCCTGTAGATTGAGTATGCATCAGTGATTTTATCTCATCTCCTCCTATCTTAACTGTTAGTTTTTGAGCCTCATCTTGCTCTAGTTGTGACATAATTAAGTCTTCTATAAAAATTGCCATTTGTGTTCTTTCTTGATTTACATATTTCTCTGTTTCACAGACATTTTGGCAACACCTTTACCATTCTTTAAGCTGTTATAGACATAAGCACTTTATAATCACGGTTTGAAATTGAAATAGACCTATATGAAGCTGGGTCTGATAGGTCGTTACTGTCTTTAGGTATTACAGCTACCACAGCTTTCTTCCAGGATGTTGATACTTCCCCTCTTTTTAAAATACTGTTAAATAAAACCTTCCAAATCTTTATCACTTTCTTCCCTCATATCTTTCAAACGTCTGCAGGATTACCATCTGTTCCTGGAGACTTTCTTGCAGAGTGATTATACGTCACTGTTTTTATCTCATCTCCTCCTATCTTAGCTATTAATTGTTGCACCTCATCTACCTCTTACCTTGACATAATTAAGCTTTCTTAAGTATTAAAAATGTGGGCTCTTTCTTGATTTCTACATTTCTTTGCTTTATACAAATTTTCATAAAATGTTTAATACCTCCACAGGACCTCTGGTTAATTTTCATGTTATAGGTTCCCCAAGTCTTACACCTGACTCTCAACGTTCACTAATTGCCAGGATAAATTTGATTTTCTTCTGCCTGGTATAAAGTAAATAATCATTTTCTACAAACACTCTACTCTCTACCGCTGTAAATACTGTGCACTTCTGACACAGTTTTCTCAGGATCAACACTTTCTTCTGGTAGGATTGCATCTTTACTCATACAAGTCTTGGCTGCTTTCGCATGTCCAGGTTTGGAGCATACGTTTAATGTGCCCTTTTACTTAAGAAATCCTGCTGTAGAATACCAGTCCAGTTGCTTATTTGTGGTTTTATAAAGTTAATACAGTCTGCTCCTCCCAGTTTCTCTGGAACAGCAGAAAATCTCATGTTTTCTCTGTGTGCTCTGTCTTCTAACTCTACCATTTCTTCAAACAGCTCTTCTTGAGAAGTCTCATACTCAGCCAGCCTTTTCTTCATTTCAACCTCTAACTTTTGAAATGTTGTCAGCTCATCTAGTTAAAGATTCTTCTATTTTTCCAGCCTTTTATTATTTGAGTTGATACACTCCTTCAATATCTCATTTATTTTAATCAGTTCCGAGTACATCTGTTGTTTTCCTCTAAATCACTGGAAGCCATCTCTTGTACCAAAGCTGGAGTTTGGACTGATTTTTGCTAAACAGATGAAGGATTCTTCCAAGTTGTTATTTTCTCTTCGCCTTTTCTAACTGATTTTCTTTCATATTCTCTAGTGCACTTACTAGCCTGTAACTGAATTTTACTCATGTTGGCAGCACTACTAACTTTTATTTCTTAGCATCTTTTTTCACACTGCGAGAGCTGAAATTAAGCTGAAATAAAATTATCAGTTTGCAGCCATCTTGGAAGTGCAACACAGATGCAACTGTTATAAAATAAATTCACATCAGACGCACAGAGATTGTCAACTGTATACAACAATGAAAAATTATTTTTTTAATGCTTGCATACATCCATACTTCATCATACACAGTAGAAATTGTAGTCTCAGTATATTTCTGCCATCTTTTCTTACTGATTAAAGTTGTTTGTCTTTTCAGCTTTTCCCGGTAAGGGGTCGCCACAGCAGAACTCCGGTCTGCTAATGATTGGCAGTAGATTTTCACGAACACTGAGGTGCCAGCTCGAAGTTCAACCTTCAACGAAGGCATGTCCATTTACGCATGTCTTTCGAACGCCCACCCAACCGCGGGGAGGACATGCAGACTCCACACAGAAGGCACTCCCCGCACTCCAGCCAAGAATTGAACGGGAGAACCTCTTGCTGTGAGGCAACAACTCAACCTCTGCACTTACTGATTAAAGTGGTGAGAGATATTTGTTACATATTCAAATGAAAATGTTAAATACAATAGGCAAAAGAGATCTAAACAAAACTGGCAGTTTATATTGACAAATTATCCAGTATTTTTTAAGAAATTGTGAAGGGTATATAATTATATGCCTGAGTAGAAGGACATCCTGACATGCCATGTTAGCATAGACTGGCTATCCAAGAAGTGAGCACAGCAAGGTAGCACAGGAAGTGGATATGGGAGGATACCATCCACAAGGATGACCATGCATACTGGCAGTTAAGGCACGTACAGGCTGTTAGGGTAGACCCCTTACGCACTCAGTGTCACAAAATTATTAATGTCACTGGATGGTCATATTACTACACAAACTACTCCTGATGAAGGCACTAAGACTGACGTATGAGCAGGTATGCAGGTCTGCTTTTGTATTTATTTATTTTTTGATAAGTGAGCAAGTGAACTGGCCCTTAGACCCTTTTCAGTCATGATGTCACCCAGTGGCAAAAGACAATTACATAACCCAAAATAAGTACAGACACTAGCAAATAAATTCAGATGGGGCCTTAGTGGAGTTGGTCAAACCATTTGTTTTGTCAAAACAGGAAGTGTAAACTTTCATCAATTCCTGTTTTGTTGCTCTGCTAGAATAGTTTTGTGTGTAATTGGTGAACAGTACACTCAAGGAGGTTCTTTCTTTTCCCTGCATTTGTGCAATCTCAGAGTTTATATAAATATTTTATTATATATATATATATATATATATATATATATATATTTACCACAGGCAAGGATTAAATCTTTAGAATGGGTAATTATGGTGCTGTTTGATTTCTGGATATGCAGGAGGTCCATGAATGTGGGGTCCAGCAATGCCCTGTATGCCAGGCATAGATCTCCTCTCAAAAGCTGTAGGAGACAGAATACAGGGATAGGGCCTTGAGGTGGTCTGCATAGGACGTATTACTTACGCCCTGTATTCTTTTAGTGAGGAACCTCTGTGGACATTCCAATTGTTGGATATGCCTGGTTAGGTACATACCAAAGGGGGCACTGTACTCAATGATAGGTCTGATGAATGCCAAATACAGTGGAACAATGACTTCCTTGGACTTAGATGCCATACCTTTGTTTATAAGTTGCGCAACATAGAATGATTTCCTCACCACTGTAGACACATGATAATCAAAGGCTAGATTACTATGTGTTCATAGGTTCATAGGTGTGTAGTAGGCTAATGGCTCTGCAGCCTTTACAAGCCTAGCCCATAGGATTAGCCTGGCATCGTGCCACCCGACCTTAGTTCCCAGTGCCTCTATTGAGTAGAGACACTGGAGTGATCCCAAGGTGAATTTTCTATTTCCCATCCACTCATCAAGATTTCTTTTGAAGAGGGCGAGTGAGGTGCTCTGTTTGACATGTATAGGAAGTCTATTCCATAGCATGGGTAGTCTCTGGGTTATGAACCTGTCCCTCCAGCACATTCTGTTGATTGTGGTAATGAGGTTGAGGTCTCTGGAGTGTGTGGTGTGGAAGCATTGGGATTTCTTTAGATGTAGCTTTTCTAACAGAGCTGGATCCCTAAGTCCCTGACTACTGGGTTAACTCTAAGGGGTGGCCTGCCAATATGATAGTTACCAGGGATGGATGACTTCCCAAAGGATACTGTTATGCATTTCTTGGCATTTAGTTTTAGTCCATGGCTCTGACATTAGTTGTTTGTCTGTGTCAGCCCCTCCTGGAGAACATTTGTGCCAGTGTGAGATTCAATGACAGCTCCTAATTTGCAATCATCTGCAAATTTAGTCAGCCAGAGACCACTGACATTGGCCTTGACTTCTAAGAAGTAAATGCCAAAAAGGAGCTGTCCAAGGACTGATCCCTGAGGGACTCCACTTATGACTGGCCTCTTTATAGAGGGGGGCTCCCCAAATCTAACTTTCTGGGTCCTGTCTGTAAGTCAGTTGGCTATTCACCAGGTGACAAATGGGTCTGTATATAACCTCTTGAGTTTGTCAACAATGCCTGAGTGGGATATATTGTCAAATGCCTTGGCCAGGTCAAGGTAGGCCGTGTGAATGATTTTGTCCTCATCCATAGCTTTGGTGACCTTCTCAAAGAAGTCCACCAGGTTGAGTAGGCATGATCTGTCCTTGATGAAACCAAACTCGGTTGGGTCCAGTGTCTAGAGATTTACTATATCTCTATTGATCATCTCCATGATAATTCTTTCCATGGTTTTACATATAAGACTAGTGAGACTTATGGGTCTATAGTTTCCAGGGGCTGTAGATGGCCCACCTTTGTGCAGAGGGATGATTGTTGCCTTTCTCCATTCATGAGGCACGAAGCCTGTTTGGAAGCTACAGTTAAATGGTAATTCCAGAGGCCCTGATAGGTCATGTTTCATGCTATTTAGTAGGCATCCTAGGATATTGTCTGGACCCATTGATGCAGTTTGTGGTCTTAAAGAGAGCATTAAGGACCTGTTCCCTAGTGATAGTAGGGGGTGTTATATTTGATGATATTTCCTGAGGCAAGGTTGAGGGGGACAGAACACTAAAGTTGGAGGCAAATTTATCAGTCAGGAGGTTTGCTATATCTTCTGGGTCAGTATAGGTGGCTCCATTTACAATGAGCTCTGTACACAATTGTGTATTGCCTTTGAGAGTGCAGACATAGCTAAAGAATGCTTTGTGGTTGTCCTTGGCCTGGGAGGCCAAACTTACTTCAAATTTGGCTTTGGTAGACTTTATTTGTCCACTGAGTTATTTGTTTAGTTTGATGAGAGTACTTTTATCCTGCTGGGCACTGCACCTCCTATTTTTTGCCATGATTTTCTCCCTCCTGTTATACAGCCTTTTGATTTTGTGATTCCACCAGGGTGGCTTGTTTTTTGAGTTAGTTCTGTACTTCTTCCGGTGGGTACAGCTGCCTCTATGCAGCTATTAATATGATTGTACAGGGTTTCTGTGAACATTTCTGCATAGGCAGACATATTCTCAGGGTTTATGGGGGCTTGAAATTTTGCCAGGTTCTCACTTAATAGCAGGAGGTTAGCCTTAGAATAGTTCTTGAATATTCCAGGTTTAGCTGGGGGTCCAGGTTTTATTTTTACTTCAAAGGAGATCATTTTGTGGTCTGACCTTACCAGTGACGGTATTACAGTAGGGGGTGTGCAGCAGTCTCCCATATTAGTGAGGATCAGATCCAGTATGGTTGCACCCCTGGTTGATGCATTGACTATCTAGTCCAGGGAGTTTGTGTTTAAAAAATCCAGGAATCTCAGTGCATGTACGTTTGGTGTCATATAGGATTCCCAGTTAATAGTGGGATAATTAAAGTCACCCATGAATATGGTATTGGGTTGGATGGTTAGTGTTTTTAATAAGTTTAAATACATGGTATAGGTTTCTTGGGTCATAGAGGGAGACATATAGCTTGCACGGAAGTGGTACTGGATTTTGCCTATGGTGATTTGAACATGGAGCAGCTCAAGAGCATTGTCCTATTTGACCAGCCTTGAAATATATTTATTTTTGATGTAAATAGAGACACCAACACCTTTAGTCCCTGCCTGTGAAGTAGCTGGCCTAAATGTGTGGAAGGCATTATAACCTTGCACTGTTGGCATACTCTCCATGGCTTTAAACATGTCTCAGTGACCGCACAGACATCAGCATTCTCTAAGGTAAAGAGAGCTTCTAAGGAGTGGAGTTTTTTGTTTAGACTCCTAACATTGAGCAGTAATACCTTATATGTATATGTATATATATATATATATATATATATATATATATATATATATATATATATATATATATGTGCGTGTTTGTGTGTGTGTGTGTGTGTGTGTGTGTGTGTGTGTGTTGGGGTATGAGGAGCAGGCTCCCATGTGGCAGTTCAGAGGCAAGCTGCCCTGCAAAAACACTTACTTTATTGTAATTTGTGTCCTCAATTAAACATTCCATCAATGTATCGACCGAGTGTCATTTAATGTAGTGGGTTTTCGATGTTCCCTAATATATACTCATTCAGACATAAGTAAAGTCATGCATGTAATGTTTAATTGTAGCCAGGAATCTTAATTACACTAGTCAAATCTTACAAGCACTTATATGCATAAATTCCATCCAATCAGCAGGATATCTACATGCTACCCAAAATCAAAGCAATGAGGTAGCAGATATGTGCCATGTATGCATGCACAATCTTAACGTGTTTTGCAAATAAATGGAACACTTTATTGACTAGAACCTTAAATGTGCCTATCACTATCAGGTACTCAGGCATTTAACAGGCTGTGTCTAGATAAAGAGGTGATCATTCATTTACCGCTGTGCATGTGTCCAGGTTAATACTTGCACCCCTAATACAAGCACCAAAGCATACTGTTATGGTGACTTCAAATTAAAGGAGGGCTGCAGGAGAAAGCTGAATGGGTGGGGCCAATAAGATGGGGTGCTGCCATCTAGAAAGGGATGGAGCTATGCTCAAAACTACACCAACTGGAACTTTAATTAAATACGCTGCCCTGGGTGCCAAACAGTCATTACGCGAGTCCAATCAAGACAAAATGAAGTATAGAAGAAAAAAATATTTCAATGCATTGGCTACATGACAACTTACTTAATATCCAGATGGAAACAGGTTGTGAGGCATGAAAAAATAAATTACTTTTTAAATACATTACTGGAATGCCAGTCAAAATCAAGTATAAAAAAACAAGCAGCACTCAACTCGAACCACTACTCCTTGCACTGCAGTTCTAATTATAATTTATATTCAGCTTTATAAAATTAGCAAGTAACATGCTGAAAGTAGCAATCTCTGTGATACCCCCACTTGTAAAAATGTTTCTTATTCAAAAGACCTGCTGCCTGACACAACTATCTACTTGTTTCATGGGGAAGACATGATCAAAGTAAAAAATGAACAGCAAACAAGAAACAAGCTCAAGATAAATTGCTTAACGGAATCCTGCACAAGTTATGGACCACACATGATAGATTGGCATTCTGTTTAGTTTACGGGTAAAGCCTACAAAGATGACTGCAAGTCTCCAACAAATGTAATGAGCTTCTGAAAATACTGTAATCCTGTCCTTTTATTACAAATACTGTCATATGCCTTTCAATATCTAAGGCTTATACATTATCTAGTTATGTAAATATTCTCTGCATGGCAACAACGAAAAGGCTTTCAATGCTGGTAATTCTTTAACAATATGCTTACTAAAGCTTACTTGCATCTTACAATTTCTGACAAGCTTACCTGATGGTCATTAAATCATTGCTACTTAAACAGAGCAACAGGGCACTGTGACAGCATGCATTTCCTGAATAATAAGAAGCATAAATCAACAGTATAAAAATATGACAGAAAACCAGAACATTCTGCAAAATCAAGGACAGATGAAAAGCCACGGTCGTACTTGTGTCTACCTTAGATGGGGGAATACTCTGCACACTTACACTGCATAACTGCTCCTTGTCTTCCTTGGACACATCCAGAGCCACTACAATGGGGAGTTGGGTGCAACAAGTATGTCATAATTTGAAATGTCTCTGGCTGATGGTGATGGCTCTGATACTCATACCTCTCAACTTCAGAGCAAGAAATCTGGACAAAGCCATACATAGAACTAGAAGTGGGACACAGGCCCAAAAATAAGGACAATTTTTAAATATTGCTCTTATTAACTTAGATAACAGAACAGTAGTAGGTCTTGCATTAGTACGAATTTTCTGAAGGGTATAAAATCTGAAACTCAAATGTCTGCCATTATTTTCTAACTTCAGTCTTTAATGACTTGCCACTAATTTGCCAGAAAACCACAATTTCATGAAAAACGGACCAAAATGTGATGCAAAAATATAAAGCTGCCACACAATACAGCTGGGAACCTGTCAAAAAAGGGACAACTTTTTAATATTAACATTGTTAACTTGAGCAGCTAACAAAATAAGAACATCTACATGCATTTCTGAAATAAAAGTAATCTATAACTCTGATCATTACAGTTATATATAATTGTAAACCCTCCACGTTTTCTTCCAAAATTGCCATTTTGAGGAGGGATTATTAGGGGAGAGCAACATTTTGAGCCAAAATCGGGGACAATTGAGAGGTTTGGATATTCCTAATTCTACAAAGTGATTTGCACATACCTCTCAACCTCTTAATGCAGGAAATCTGGACAAGGCCAAATATACTGGGGGAACATACAAACACTACTAAAAATTGCTCTTGTATAAACTTAAGACAGTTGATAGAATAACAGGTCTTGCATTAGCATGCATTTTTCTGAAGGTTATGACATCTGAAACTCAATGTCTGTCATTTAGTGACTTCATTCCTAAATGAGTTGCTAGAAAACCACAAATTTTATGAGGAACAAATCAAAAATAAGAAGCAAATATCTATTCATTCTGCAAAAATATGGACAACTGAGAGGTATAGTTCAACCGGGGCTGTCTGAGTTTGCTACCCTTTCCCCCTCCCAAAATCATGGTCGAATGGAATCTCCCCCCTGCAGCCATTCCAATGTCCCATTCCTTGGTTATTTTGCCCCATTTACCATAAACACTGTAATGTGCATACTGCTTTACTTCTGCGATGATTTAGATTTCATTTGAAAGTTTTATTTTGCATTTTATAGCACAAACCCTAATAGATATCTGTTAAACAAAGCAATGCAGTCTCACAATGAAAATAGACTTAGCATTAAAACTTCTCTGCCCTTGAAACTCACATGCATTGAAACATCACTGAAACCCACATTCAAAGAAAATACATTTTGCCAGTGGCAGATAAAGATAAACTTTGGGCTGTTTTCAAAATCATAGGCCCCTTGAACATGAAACATACACGTGCTCTTTGATACACCTTCCTGACTGTATTACATTATATTCCTTGTACAATACAGTACAGTTGTTAGAGGGCATTTTAAATTTATTGTTTTGAACATTTTTCCAGTAAACAATGAAACAAAATGCATGCACCAATGACAAAACTGCCCAATTCAGAACATTTTCATCATAAAATGTCTTCTCAACCTTCTATAGTCCACCAGTATCAGTAAATATGCACAATCTCTGAAGTAGTAAAATCCACATTAAAGAAATCTGTAACTAATAAAATGGTTGCTGCTAGCAAACAACGTTATATGTCATTGTTTCATCTACAAATAAAGTGCCTGTTGCCCTTGAAGAATAAATTGCCTATGATGCATGCATTAAAAATATGATAAGCTAGTAATACCGCAATAGGGAATGGATGGCAAACTGATAACAGGTTCATAGTTACTAGGTATCTTTGACAAAAAGGATTGCAGCATCCACCCCCTTTACAACACAGTATAGTATCAGCAATGCATCTACCTACTGTGGGAGTAGAACCCACAGCCTTCTGCATCAAAAGCAAGTACACTACCTGCTATTAACAATGTAAGCAGACTTAGCATAAGCAGCACTACATTTTTGTTCCCCTGCAGCTCTCAGCTCCTTGTAAAATCTACTTGACACTCAGCTGTATCTCTGAACTTTGCAGCACGAGAAATCTGGAAAAAGCCAAAATTTATTGGGGGGGGGGGAGACAAAAGGCCAAACACCAGGGACACATTTTAAACATTGCTTGTATAATGTTGGAAAGTTGCTAGAATAAAATGCTGTGTTACCACCATACATTTCACTGCCACGTCTTGAACCCAGGGGACCCTGTGCAAAACAGTCAGAGAAACATACCACTATGCCAAATCAGCTGAAACAGAGGAAGACAAACTTAAATGGCTACCATTTAGTGAATTCAGTTCTCACCATAGCTGTCAACCTCTTAGCAAAAAACACCTGAAAAAAGCTAGTAATGTGGGAATACAGCTGCCAAACATATTCAGTGAATTCAGTTCTCACCATAGGTCTCAACCTCTTAGCAAAAAACATGTGGACAAAGCCAGTAATGGGGGGAATACAGCCCCCAAACATTCAGTGAATTCAGTTCTCACCATAGCTCTCAACCTTAGCACAAAATACCTGGACGAGGCCAATAATGGGGGAATACAGTCCCAAAAATATGGGCAAATTTCAAATATCCATGTTATAAACTTAGACAATTGCTAGAATAAAAGGTTGTTTTACCATGTACTTTCTGAAGAATATGAAGTCTGAAATTCAAATGCCTGTTATTTTTAAACATTTGTTAACCAGGAAACTAGTCTGACTTGGAACAAAACAAAGCCATTTTTCAGCAGAGCAGGGAGAAACACTCCAGAAACATCTTTGTAAGGGATGGGAGGACATGCAGACTCCACGCAGAAGGCACCCCATCCAAGAATCAAACCAGAGAACTTGTAGCTGTCAGGCAACAATGTTACCAGTGCACCACTGCATTACAAACCTTTGCAAGGAAAACTGAAGATACAGAAACCACAGATTTTATGAGGAACAGAACAAATATGAGGCACAAATCTGCAATTTTTTACAAATATTTGTGGGTAGGGAATTCAGAACCTTGCCACCTGCATCCAAGGTACAGGGTTCAAGCCTGAGTATCTCTACCCACCACTATGTGTTAACAGGGGCATTTCACACACACACACACACACACACACACACACACACACACACACACACACACACACACACACACACCTCCTGATTGAAGCAGCAAAACACACACACACACACACACACACACACACACACACACACACACACACACACACACACAAACACATACACACACCTCCTGATTGAAGCAGCAAAAGACACCTTTACCTCTCTTCTGATTGAAGCAGCAAAACTCCATTGTCTGGAATGCGCTCGACCGACTTCAACGCTTCCATGCAAGCCACTCCACCATTGTCTGGAAACCCGTGCTCAACTTCAATGCTTCAAAGTCAACTTACCTGTCTCCTGATTCGTCCTGTCTGTGGATCAAGCAGTCCGGAGCTCCTCTGTTCTGTGCAGTCGTCTACCGCGCGGATTTCTGGTCATGTGTGGGGCAGAAAATACCTTCCCTGTATCTGGACTGCTGACTCAGGCAGTCAGAGTTCACACAGATTCCTGGAAATCTGCGGGGCAATCTGAGTGTGTCTGCACATGCGCGGAAGTCTGGTACTCATAAATTTTTTTTTTTAATTTTATATTTCACAATTTTTATTTCATTTGTTTCTAGGTGGGAGGGCTGCAGTCCTGCAGTCCGATAGCACGAGCCGCCCCTGCGTTAACCTTTCAAACAGTACCAAAAAAATTATTTTATTACATGATTCCATGCCTGACCCAGAATCATCAGTTTGCACAGCTATGATGAATTTTTGAGCGTAAAGGACAAAACCTCTAACACAAAGATCATGGCTGATGGCCACATATCAGGTGGCTTCACTGTAGCTGCCATGGCATTTATCATGTCCAACACAAAGAAGCTGGCTAACAGCTGGACTCTACATCCAGTTCACTGTGATATTGCAAACAATGATGATTCCTTACAACTTGACTGGAGCTACTAGATGTGGTCATCCTGAGGACAAAGACTCACACAGGTATCACTGGTTTACTGGTGAAGGTGATTTGCCTCTGCATATCTGCAAGCTGCTACAGGCTAATGAGCCTCTACGAAGGCAAATTAAGGACTGCTGAGGGCTGCACATCACACTTTTGTCATGATGCGTAGCATACCTCTCAACCTCTTTGAGCAAGAAATCTGGACATAGCCATAAGGAAAAGTGGAACAAAGGCCAAAAAATAGGGACAATTTTTAAATATTGCTCTTACAAACATAGAAAGTTGATAAAATAACAGATTTTGCATTAGCATGAATTTTATGAAGAGTACAAAGTCTGAAACTCAAATGTCTTTTGTTATTTTCTAACTTTAACCTTTAATGATTTGCCACTAATTTTGCCAGAAAACCACAAATTTGTGAAAAACAGACCTAAAATAAGAGACAAAAATCTGGACATTCTGCAAAATCTGGACAGTTGAGAGGCATGTGCGTAATGGTGGCAAATGCTGCCATGAAGACATGGTTCTGGCCATGCAGGAAAGTTCAGAATCTTGTCACTGTAAAGTGATAATGGGCTTACAGGACATTCAATGGACCACTGTGTCTCTACAACACCTTATCAACCATGGTGCATGCAGTCCAAGATAAACTTCATGTCAAAAGTTCTGATATATTTGGGATGTGCGCATGTGGCCATCATCATGGCATCTCAGACAGAAGTTTAGTTGGGAGCAGATACAGCAGCACCATATTTTATGTCTACTGTTGTCAAACTAGCAGTGATTCCACTCAGACCACACAATGGCACCTCCCAAAAATATGGCTCTGCACTACATACATCAAAACCCCTCCATATAATGTTTTCACAACTGCTGCTCATAGGAAGAAGGCAATATCTGGTGGTAGCACGCCTAAACCTATTCCCTGTTCTTGGTCGCTGCTGATTTTCTCCAGGTGTGGGTCCTCAGTATCAACTCAGCACTGAAGACCACCCTGAAAAACGTGAGCATTATTAATGTGGGCAAACATGCAGATGCTTGCTTTATATGCCAATCTGGTATGTAAAGTACATCATTCAGTGTCTGTACCTGTACATATGATGGCTGTATTACATTGTAACCTATGTAATTCAAGTTTATTATAGTTCTTATAACGAAGTACTTTACAAAACTAATACACTTAGCAGTTATTACATTAATCTGAAATCCAAATTAATAACAGTAAAATATGAATTATTTATTTATTATTATTATTATTCTTATATAACATTTGTTAACTGGGAAAGTCCGACTAGGACAGGGACTATTTTCAGAGGAGGCCCGGGGAGAAATGCTCCAGATACGTCTTTGAATGTGGGAGGAAACCGGAGTACCCGGAGGAAACCCACGCAAATCCAGGGAGAAGGCACTCCAGTCGTGAATCGAAACGGAGAACCTCTTGCTGTGAAGTGATAACCTTAACCACTGCACCACTGTGCTGCTCAGTTACATTTACCTAAAGTAATTCTCTCCAAGTGATAAATTACTATCAAATGATAATATAAACTGAAACAGTATTACAATGCCTAAAAATGTTTGTGGGCATAACAATTTTAAAGCTGACAAAATTAAGCCCAGTACTAAGCACAAACAATTTTTAAAAAGTCCAACAGAAAAACAGTGCTGCCACTGTCTGTTAGCTACAGTGACAAAACATTTCATGTGTCCCATTAAACAATGAAATGATAGAAAAATACAATTCAGTCACAGCATCAGAGTTCAAAAATTCAGGACACTACAATATATCCCCAGCAACAAATTTCATCAGCTGAAACAGACCAGTAGTCACTGATTACCACACATAATGGGGTTAAAACAGCCTCCTTCCACTGCCAGACAACAAAAGTCCCAAAGATATAACAAAATTCAACAACTTATAATCTTTCCATAATCCCTCCAGCTTCCAGCTACTGACGAACTTTAACAACCTCCTTCCTGAACCATAGCAACCACATCAGTCCGGACCTCCCTCTGATATAACATATTCAATAACTAGCAGCCATCAGAATGAAGCAATGAATTCAATGATCAAACCACAACCACCATTAAACAAGCTTGGGGAGAATAACTTCATAAATATCTAAAAAATTTGAAAAGAAAGCGTTCAAGTAGCATGATCCTTGGTCTGGCAACCACTTGCTACCGTTGTCAGGAATGGAACTACATATAGACAGACATTTATACGAGTTTTAACACTAGTAATTCACTTGTTAATGTGCACTGTATTTAACACATCATCACAATACCTCAGACATATGATTTGTGTTACTCATGCTCTGTACACATCTATAAAGTCATGGTATACAGTACTCCATCAGGTATAGCCATATCACTTACTCTTGGTTATACTGGGCCCATTGTCATCTCATGCATTGATGGCATCACTGCCAAGCCTCCACCTTAGTGCCATATTCTTTGTTATGTACATGTTCCTGTTATGGTATTTTTTAAGGGCTGGTAGTGCTCCTACAGCCCAGACTGAAAGACCACAGTGATTGAATATAATCATATTGTGCAGCACAGCACAAAGGGAGGTCATTAGTCATCATTTCTCAGTGTGTGTAATGGACAGGGTCCTGGCTTTAATTATTACCAATAGCAAATACATAAAAAAATTGTCCATTGATTTTTCTCCGTATAAAGTGGCACACCTATGACTTTTGTGGAGGGAATTGTGCTCCTTTGTCTCCTCATCCACTTACTTAAAAATGTCCCTCATCCCTACACTCACTTACTTAAATTTGCCAACTGCAATGTTGCGTCACTTCCAGAAAAGGGAGCAAATTCAAAGAAAGGGTCTTTCATTGAGATGATTCCTGATTATTCGAGCCACTCTATGAGAAATATCCAAATACTGAAACTGGGGATTTAACTGAGCCAAACATGGACTTTGATCACTGTCCTTGATTGTTTGTGTGATGCCTCACCACTGACCAGTAATCAAGAAGCCTCAATCCTCACCACTGGCAACAGAGGGGGACATACACTGGGAGGATGACAGGGTACACACACAGTATTACTAAATGCAGCTTTAAGCATCAAGTGCAATTTCCCTTAAGAGCACTCAGTCTGGGGCAAGTTTCTCCCCTCTTTCTCCACATCCCCAGTGAGACTCCCCACTGGCACAGCTATAGGGTTGAGATCTCAGCTGAGTGGCCAAGCCAAGACCTCCAGCACCCTCTCTGTCCAACCAGTGCTTCGTGTCCCTGCCCGAGTAGCTGACATACACACTCTTTGAGATTTGATGTATGCACACACAAACACCTGAGAAAGGCTGGCACAGGTTTATTAGCTATGCCTGCTTTTGCCCAGACTATAAGGTAGTTATCACTGCCACTAGCCAGCTTCTTATCAGCTACTTTAAGGCCCTTAATAAAGAGTTTCCAATCTTACTGTGTAATGTTACTATTAATACAAATGGTAGTTTGACCAAGAGCAAGGCTATTAGAAGTGGCCCACAGTGTCACCAAATAAATATGCCAGTGCTCTCAGAACTTAAATATCTCTACAAAGATCAGCCACAATAAAAGGTTTAAATATATTTAATAATAAATAATAAAAGAAGAAGAAAATACTCAGTATATATTTATAGTGACATCAGAGTTCAAAATCACAGGAAATATTTAAAACAGCATTGCAGGGCTGTCTCAAATAAATAAAAAATCTAAACTATGCTTTGCTATATTCCTGACTGAATCTAAGAGAATTACTTAACCCTATTTAACTTACTTACAGAGCAAGGCAGATTTGTTGAATGGATCTTCAATAGTTGTTATCAGGTCAAAGACAAAATACAGAATGCTGTCTCTGTCAGAGAATTTTCAAATTAATATCTCAAATAGTACTGCTGGGCTAGCTTGCAGAATGGCATCATTTCTTGTCATCTGACTCCTAGTTCTCAGGCTCAAAATAACCATTGATGGCAGCTGGTAGCATTTAGCATCTACATGTGAGAATATGTAGAAAAGGGCTCTTCCTCAGATCTTTTGGCAGATGGTGGAAATCATAAAACAATGTACATTCCTCCACATTTAAAGACAATACAGAAAACTTCCCAGCACAGACATTTGTCTCCTTGTTGCCATAACGTAATTTAATTTCAGCTATTTTTCTGAAGTTAACCTCTTGTATTACAGTTTCCACTGTTAAAATATACATTTAAACAGTTACAACAGTGCATGTACATTTCTGCTCTATTCCAGTAGGACATGCTGTGGTTACACTGCAAAAACCTTCTTCAACACACATCTGTACAGACAAGTTTGATATACACATGACATATATTTCTAATGCATTTATAACACAAGCATCTTATATGAATCATGTTGATATTCACAGATGACATATAATTATTTACAAACTTCCAGATAGCTGGGATGACAGTATCTCCCTTTGTCACATTCCCATCCCCCCACCAAAGACTCAAGCTAGTTTTTCAAATGACCAATGAGAAACTTTTTTTGAGAGGGGTGAACCTATCTGGTAATACATTACCCCATTCCCTGTCTTGAGAACCCAGTTGCCTTTGCATTGCTGATCCCAGTACAATGCTGCACTGACATATCATATCATATGCCTGCAACCCTAGGCTCCACCATAGTAATTTGGGATTTTGGTGACTGGCTCCCTGTAGCCACAGATCCCCCTCAGACTCCTCCTGCTTTCTACTGCAAATACTTAGCACAAGGGACTCCCTGTCATGGTAAGGTTTCATCATGTTGACATGGTACAGTTTGTACCCCTGTCTCTTGCCTAGCAGTTCTACCATGCAGTTAATATCACTATGAATGGTCCCACCCTGCCTGCCTGCAGCTGGTTGTGCCTGACAGGAATAAGAACCATAACCTGCTGCCTTACAGCATAATCTCTAGCTCAAGCACTCCTGTCATGCCAGACCTTTTTCTGCTGTTGGGCTTCTGTCAGGTTCTCCTAGGCCAAACCGATGAGTTCCATGAGCCTTATCTTGAGGTTTAGGATATATGCCACAACAGACTCCTTGTGGGATTCACACTCACCCTCTCACTCATCATGAATGAAATCCCCTCACCCTATGCCCATACAGCAACTCAAAAAGTGAAAAACCTGTGGATTCCTGGGGCACCTCTCTGTAAGCAAACAACAGATGGGGAAAATATTTGTCCCATTCCCTCTTAACCTTGTCTGCAAATGCCTGTAGCATGGTCTTTAGTGTAGAGTTTAACCTCTCAACAAGACCATTAATCTGGGGATGGTAGGGGTTGGTCTTTAGGTGCTTCACCCCACAGTGCTTCCACAGACAAGCCAGCAGCTCTAACATTAAATTGGCACCTCTGCCAGTCAGTATTTCTTTTGGAAAATCCACTCTGCTGAAAATCTCTAACAAAGCATTTGACATGTTTTCTATCTCAATGGAGGACATGGCCACTGCCTCAGGGTATTTGGTAGCATAATCTACTACAACTAGGATATACTTCTTTCCTGTGGAACCTGGGGTACTCACAGGCCCCACAATATCCATAGCTACCCTCTGAAATGCCTCCTCAATCACAGGCAAAGGCATCAAATGAGCTTTGACCTTGTCTTCTGTCTTGCCTACCTTTTGGCACTGCTCACAGGTCCTGCAGTACCCTGTTACATCACTGGAAATTCCAGGTCAATAAAATTTCTGCATAATACCTCTCTTGGTATGCTTTATGCCCATATCACCTGCAAAGGGAATGTCATGGGCTATGGCTAGAAGTGCCAGATGGTAGGCTCTGGACACTACCAACTACTGTATTCTCTCACCCTCTAGCCATCCCTCAGTGGTCCACTCTCTATGCAATAACCCTTTGTCCTAGTATACAAATTCCCCTTTTCCTTAAGAATCAGTTGCCTCTCTGACTACCTCCCTCAAGCCCTGTAATGTAGGGTCTGATAGCTGAGCCTGTCTCAACTCTCTCTCTTTGTAACCCTTTCCTGCACCCCTTCAACAGGAAGTCTTGTATCCTCTGACAGCGGAGCCTCACTGTCAACATGGGTACTACTACTCACCTCTGCCCTTGCAGTCGCTCTGTCCAAGGGAACATCAGTACACACCAGTAGCTGTGGCTCCTCTTCAGTCTCACTGCTACAGGGTAGCTCCCTCCTTGAATTAGCCACCTCACCAGTCCTGGCTTCAAGTATATGGTCTGTATGGGTCCTCCCTCAGACTACCAGACCCACAAGCTTGTTTCCAAGCCTGACTGCATGTAACTCCATGCACACAAGGTACTGCATTATCAGAATCATTCCCTATTAGGACATCTGCAGGGACATCCTCAAACACCCCTACTTGCTTGTTTCCTTTTCCATCCTCTCAGTCAAGGTGAACCCTAACCAAAGGTATTTGGAATGGGGTCCCTCCTAAAGCTCTGACTGATGTAGACTGCCCAAGAAAGTAGTGCTTCTCTTTAATGATTGCAGGCTTCACAATGGTTAGGTCAGAGTCTGTGCCTCTCTTAGCAGTGGCCTGTTTCCCATCTACTAAGATAGGATAGAACCTCTTGTGGTAGTTTGGTACCCTTGTTGTCTACAGACGACTTACTGCTGGCATTCTGTCATTCCCACTTAGTAGGTCTCCCACCTTTTGTTCCTCACCCTGCCTCTGTTGACATCTATATGCTACATGGCCCTACTGGTTACATTTAAAACATTTAACCTGGCCATGTACCTGAACTAGTGGCTTCTTCTGTTACTGGTGGATTCTGTTGGGGTAGTTTAGGCTGCCCACCATGTGTTCTCTTAGACCCATGAGCAACATTGGGTACCCCTTTCCTGTGCAGTGATGCCCTGCTTGCTAGATATAGGTCTCCCTTTTTACCAAATCATCTGCGGTATTACATTCCCTATCTGCTAACCAGATTCTCATGTCCTCAGGCAAAGTGCTAAGGGCTTGTTCCCTCACCAAAGGATCTGCCAACCCTTCAAAAGTGGTGACCTGACACCCACTCACCCATCTATGAAAATAAGTGCTTAACTCAGCAATATATTCACACACTTTCATCTAGCCTAGCATCTATGCTCATGAAACTCTTTTCTATAAGCTTCGGGTATTAACTTTCTTTAACAGTATTGTAATTTAAGCAATCAGTATCAGACAATTTAGAAATAGTAGTTACAGCTTTGCCATGGAGTAAGGGGGTCAGGAACTGTACCCAGAGCCCTTGGTCAACATTATACTGTTTACATACCCTTTCAAATATATGAATAAAACTATCAAAATTATCCCCTTCTGTAAATTGTGGATAAAATTTACTGATATTTTCTGCTTCTGGGGTTTGGTTACTCCCTTCCCCATTACTTCCGTGATCCTGGTGAAGAGTCAGCATCTCCTTTTCATGTTGTCTCTGCCTCTCATTTTCCTGAGCTTCAAGGGGTCTCAGTCTCTCTTCTTATCCTAACTCCATTTCCTGATTTCCATTCTTCAGCCTCCAAATGCTGCAGTCTCTCTGTTGATTCTATTTCCAAATGTTTGGCCTCCACTTCAAGTCTGTTTAACTCCAGACAGATTTTTAAGTCCTCTGAGGCAAAGATGAACTTTCCATTTTCTGAGACGTGTACATCCCCATGGCCAGTCTGGTTGTCCTCTTGGTTACTGGTCTGTGATGCAGCTGTGGTTAAATCTGCAATCATCTCTGCTTCAGTCAGGTTGGCATGCACCAGTCCTTTGTCTTGGCACATCTCAGCCAATTGGTTCCTAGTTACTATACCCCTCTGCTGACATCCTTGCCTCCTATCCCTGACTAAGCTAACAAAATATAAATACAGCTATTGTGATATGGAACTGCTTCAGAGTACAAACACCTTCCTTAGTGACCACTGTTTCCAGGCGACAGGAATTCAATATCCACACCACTGAATCTCAATATGTGGATATCCCACCACTGCCAACCAATAAATGGGATGCCCCACCACTGGACCAGTAATCAAGGAGCCTCAGTCCTCACCACTGGCAACAGTAGGGGATGTACACTGTGAGGATGACAAGGTACACACATGGCATTTCCAGATGCAGGCTTTCTGCATCAAGTGCAATTTCCCTTAAGAGCATACAGAGTCCACAGTCAGTCTAGGGCTAGTTGCTCCCTCTTTCTCCAGATCCCCAGTAAAACTCCCCACTGGCACAGTTATAGGGTTGAGATAGCTGAGTGACCTCCAGCACCCTCTCTGTCCAACCAGTGCTTCATGTCCCTGCCCAAGTAGCTGACACACAAACTTTTTGAGGTTTTATTTACACACACACATGCACACGCACACACACACACACACACACACACACACACACACACACACACACACACACTTTGGAAAGGTTGGCACACGTTTACTAGCTATGCCCCCTTTTGTCCAGACTATATGGTAGTTATCACTGCCACCAGCCAGCTCCTTATCAAATACTTTAAGGCCCTTAACAAAGGGTGTCCAATCTTACTGTGTAATGTTACTATTAATACAAATGGTAGTTTGACCAAGAGCAAGGCTATTAGGAGTGGCCCACAGTGTCAGAAATAAATATGCAAGTACTCTCAAAACTTAAATAGCTCTACAAAGATCATCCACAATGAAAGGTTTAAATATATTTAATAATAAATAATAAAAGAACAATAAAATACTCAGTATTTATCTATAGTGACATCAGAGATCAATATCACAGGAAAAATTTAAAAGAACATTGCAGGACAGTCTCAAATAAATAAAGAAAACATCTAATCTATGCTTCATTATATTTCCTGACTGAATCTAAGAGAATTACTATACCCTAGTTAACCTACAGAGCAAGGCAGATGTGGTGAATGGATCTTCTTTAGTTGTTGTCAGGTCAAAGACGGAATACAGAATGCTCTCTCTCAGAGAGTTCTCAAATTAATATCTCAAATAGTATATTACTGCTGGGCTAGTTTGCAGAATGACATTAATTCTTGTCATCTGACTCCTAGTTCCCAGGCTCAAAATAACCATTGATGGCAGCTGTTAGCATTTAGCATCTATCTGTAAGAATACATAGAGAAGGGCTCTTCCTCAGATCTTTTGGCAGATGATGGAAGCCATAAAACAATTTACATTCCTCCACATTTAAAGACAATACAGAAAACTTCTCATAGACATTGTGTTTCTTTGTTGCCATAAAGTAATTTAATTTCACCTATTTTTTCTGAAGTTAACCTCCTGTATTCCAGTTTCCACTGTTAAAATATATATTTAAACAGTTACAACAGTGCATTTACATTTCTATTCTATTCCAGTAGGGCATGGTGTGGTTACATTTCAAGCACTTTGCAAAAACATTTTTCAGCACACATCTGTACAAACAAGTATGATATACACATGACATACATTTCTAATATATTTGTAACACAAACATCTTTTATGAATCATGCTGATATTCACAAATGACATATAATTATTTAGAAAATTCAAGATAGCTGGGCTGGCAGCATCTCCCTTTGTCACAGTTTGTACTGAAATCTGAGTGCTGTCATCATCCAGGACAGTTATAGTCACCAGTAATTATAAAAATATTCCCATTATACATTGACACTACCTGTGCGCTTAGACTGCAGTTTGATCTTCACTATTCATCTTACCAAAGTACGTATCTGGTGGATCTTTATATAGTTTCCAGCCTTGCTACATCCAACAGCCAGGAACTTATCTAAAATACAGTTAGCACCAATGCAGGACATGCATGCGGTGTCAATGCAATGGCACTGGGATGTTTCAGATGCAAGTATGTCTAGAAAATGTCATAGTGCTGTTTCAAGAAGGATAAGACACCCTACAGGATGCATGTTATCATGTGTGGTGCACATATTTGTTACACAGCCTCTCTATTTTGTATATATCAATCAAATCTTGATCAGACAGCAGGTTTTGATGTAGTCTAGTATATCAGCAAGATTGTTGGTGTCTAACTACAGTTTTCGTACTGGCTGCTAACATTTCCATATGCTGCCAGCACACTGGCTTAAAGTCCTACAGTCACTAGAAATGAAAGCACTTCACCATTGGTATGACTATGCCTTCTAGTATTTTATTTCC